>NC_086363.1:10366652-10666652 GCF_036324505.1 Eleginops maclovinus | reverse complement strand
CCAAGAAAAGATGTTGACAGTGTCACAAAGCGGAAAAGTAAGTCAACAATTTTGGTCGAGGAAGACCGAAGAGTCTATTACAAAGCCTTAAGGGATTTTGAAGTGCGGACTGTATGAGATAACGATATACCTACAGTCGGCAAGCCCACATTATTCATAAAAAGATACGAGTTTCAGCACATTGAGCTAAGCAATGCACTTCTATGGATTATTGGCAGCGGGAAAACATATTGTAGCGTCCTAAAAAGGCAAGATTAAGATATCTATCGGTTTAATTGTACGGAATAAGTGGAATATAACAATTTAGCTTGCCGTCACACAGCCCTCTCCGACATTTAACTGAAGCATATAATCATACAAATCAAACAATGAAACAACTACAACCACAGTGAAAACCAGAAATGTATTTATTCTGCGAGGTTAAATTATTAAATTATTCAATATGAAGCATAAACTGAAACTGACTTAATCAAATCTGTGCTATCCCTTTAAGTGCCGATGGTCATTGTAAACCTGTACAAATTCTATACATAAGCTTGTCAAATGTGTGCATATTTATCCATATTGAAGTCGTTTTCTTAGAGAAAAGCTGTGGAACATTGATGCAAAATACATCTTGGTCATGAAAGAAGTGATCAAGGTTTCATGGTTTGGAATAGGACTACAAAATGAGCTTACTACAAATATATTTATTTTGCTTTTGTTTCACACGTAGTCCCCAGCAGAAGCAGCACCAAGGCAGTGCAGACTAAAGACAGGGCGCCCAGTCTGGATTTCCCCACTCCTCCCCCTGCCATCACTGATGCCAATGAGTACAGTGAACAGGTGCCTGATGAGTATCTATCTCTCAAGGTAAAGTCACTCAACATCCACATTTCTTCCCCTCTCAGTGTCATTTCTTTGTCATTCCCCTTTTACCTCTTTTTCTCTCAATCCATTTGTCAGCAGGAGCTTGACGGTGTTGACAGACAGGTGGCGACAGAGGAAAGACATCCAAAGTGGGAACAGCAGAAGACAAGCGACAAAGAAATAGAAGGAGACAAGGAGAAGGAGATGGTGAAGGCAAAAGATAAAGAGCTGGAAAAAGAGGAGAAGCCGCCACTCATCCAGGAGCTAAACTTGCTTGAGGAGAAGGCAAAGCGACTAAGAGAAGGTAGGATGAGCATAGATTATACATATGCAACACTAATGCATTGAGTAAATTAATAAAACCTTGTCTTATGTCAACAGGCTGGCAGAAAAAAAAGAGGAAGAGGACAGGAAGAGGATGAGTGCCCTGTTAAGCCAGGAGGAAGAGAACAACAGGAAGCGTGGCCATGTCCAGGAAGAGGTGAACAGGTGGAACCAGGGGACTCTGGCCAATCAGCAAATGGCAGAGGAAGCACGTCGCAAAAAGCAACTGCTGCTGGCTAAGATGCGTGAAATAGACCGCCAAGAGCTAGGAACCCAGGACGCCATGTTTGCTGAGCCTATTCCTTCTGAGTCCAATAAGGCCACCAGTAACCATGCTTCTCCTCGTCTTCCCGAGCAGAGAAACTCTTCCATTTCCAACCTCACTGAACCAGAGGAGTCGGCAGGTTTTCGTGCTGGAGGCGGGGACAGTGGAAGGAAAGACCAGGCCCGGAGGGGGGAGTTGCCACAACAGGAGTGGGAAGGAGAGCACTGCGGACTCAAATCTCCAGGGACGACTTGGCATTCGGGAGCTATGCGCCTTCATTCGGGAATTCAGCTTCTCGAGGTTCTTCCGGCTACCCTCCCGGTCCACCGAAACAGGACAGGGACTCAGCGTTAGAGGCCATAGGTGTTTTTAGCCTCAGAGAGGTGGAGACAGAGAAAGAAAAGGAGATGGACAGAGGAGCGGAGAAGGACAGGAAGGCTAGCCTCATGCAGCAACTATTTGGACCTCTGGCAACACCTTCGGGTGATGGAGTGAGCACATACAATAAAATGGAGGTCCTCAAAAATCCCCCAACTACCAATGGGGTGCGTAAAAGGGAAGGCACTACTCAGCTTCAACTCAGGGTCTTCTACTCCTCCAGGATCCTCCCTCAACACCATACATGTGGCTGACAGCAAGCCCGCCATCCGTGCCATCCCCTCATTTGATGATGACATAGAGGAACTTACTTTATGAAAATAATTCCAATTTGAGGTAGTCAGGCTCATAAAACCATCACTGATGTCTGTCTGTCCCAAGATGAGTCAAAATAAGAGAGATATAAGAGGGCGGCTTTGGCTCAGATGGTAGATGGTTGTCCAACATCAGAAGGTCGGTGGTTCAATCCCTGCCCTGCAGTCAACATAAATGCAGTCCATTCACAATAAACATGGTCCTTATTCAAGTCTTACCACTATTTATTTCACAACAAGAATGTTCACTTTATCAGCAGAACCAAATATAAAAGAAAAATACATTTTCTACAGATTTTCTTAAATTGTATACAACTATATAAATGTACAATTATTTAACTTTTGTGAATGTTTTTATGTAGAACATTTGTGGTTAAATGAGGTGTTAATGAAACCGGTGATACAGGGTTTTTGACCGTTTGATATGTTTTTAGTGCCAGTTCGGCTTGTAAATGTTGTGGACAGAGACTGGTTTCACTCCTGTTGTTCACTAAAGATATTTAGCAGATGGGTGATGCATTGTTGGATATTAGCCCTGAAAAGAGATGAGATGTGCACACTCTAACTCTTTGCAGTACTATTATTCCGGGGTTACTGATATGATTGGTTGGTTTGGACATTTATTTTTGTTTAGGCACAGTCACTTTGATTTATTTTACAGGATGCCATAATAATCTAGCACTAAACAATATGACAATCACAGTGTGATAAGACTTCTTCCCGAATGTCTGGTTATTTTTACAGCTTTATGAAACAGACAGGTTTGTAACAGCTGTTTGTGAAATGAAATCAATCAATGACATATTGTGTTTAGACAATGAAAAACAAACAAATGTATTCCTTTGACTTGAAAATATTGTAAAACAGTAACCATTAATATTCCTTGAAACACTATGTCTTGGGGCCCTGTCCCCTGCACTCAATCTAATGTGATGGCAGACAATCAGCACTCAAGCAAACCACAGGAGAAATGACAAGCTATATTGAAGTTAGTGGAAACAATACTTTATTTATATATTTATTGATTTGTTGTTATAGACTGAAATTATACCTTGCAACTCTGAATGTGGCACACCAAAGTGCATTCGTAAGCTGTAAAATGTCTACTTTTTTATCCAAATAAGTCCCATTTTTGTATTTCTTCTGGCAGATGTTGTTAGCGTAACTATCGTAGTGGATGAAACGTGTAACAGATAAAGCATTGTGGTTTGTATTTATGTGTTGACTTTTTCATATTTTGTACATTTTTGTTTGTTTTTAAAAGTGTGTTTTGTCTTATTTTATTCAATAAAAATAAATGGTGGTAAAGTTAAGCTGTGGCGCACTTGCAGTAATATTCGTGCGGCGGGAAGTCTTATAGGGATTCCTGGGACGTCTCCAGGCAACCAGAACCTGACGCAACCTCTCCGCCCCTCCTCCGGTAGCTCTCTGCTCAAAAACAAGTGAACCGTGGAGCTGCTCGGGGATGATATGAGCGAGAGAGCGGGCTCGCGACGTGACGGTCTCCACTGATGTCGCCGCCTGAACTACCAAGTTTGTCTGCTGCGGGGAGATTCACTCAAGGTAAACGAAATACACGCAGCTTGAATTACAATAGCCCGTTCCACATAATGCCGGTGGTGGCTCACTCTGCAGCACGGTGTCAGAAAAGATAGAGCAGGTTAAAATAAATGTTGAATTGAGCACGCAGTGCCACCTAGTTAAATCGTTCAAATAGCCTTGACATGTTGTAATGTGTACAGTGAAATGGTGCTAGGCTATATCCAGAAGAAACCAACTACAAGTAGTTACACGTTGTTTCATTTTTGCTGAGAAAATGTAATTTGGCTACATGAACACAATACAAAATTGTATGAAATGTTCTCACTTGAACACAACTTTTATGTTTTCTCTTTTTGCATTTGCATTGTCTAAAAATATTTTCCTAACCCTAGAAATCTAGAGACGCTGGTAAAGCATTAAGTTGTAGTGCTGCTTTTTCTGTATTTGTCGGTGTCAAGTTAACCCATGAACAAGTGGAAAACTTGTATTTGTTATCTTGTCTATCAGTTACTTGTGTGTGTCTGTAGATGCAGACATAACATTTCAGGTTGTGTTTGTATGTATTATGGTCTGTTTATCTTGATGTTGTGGTTTGACTGAAGACCAAACGGTTCATGTTTTATGGTCACCTTGATATTAACCTAAAAACAGTATTTTAGTTATTTTAAAGAAAGTGTTGCAAATGAACTTTATTTGAACTCGTATACAACCATAAAAAAACACCTGTTGATACTTATATTTAGTATGGGCTTTCTGCTCCATTTATGGTTGGTGTAGGCTGTAAATGTTGCACATTATGAACCACAGTTTTTATGAGTTTCAGTTGCCATAACAAACAAATACAATATGCCACAGTTATTGGGTGTTTAACTTGTAAATAGCTTTTGTTGTTCAGCTTCTCATCTCTTTTATTCCCAGTGCTTTCCTGCTGATGATGTGGATGATTCTCCCCATGTTCAGAAATGTATATCAGCACATCATCAACCCTCCAGTTCTAATGTAGCACCTTTAAATGGAAATGACTCCCAGGGGTTAAAGCCTGGTCGATTACTCTGCAGTCATGTTTGTTGTGTAGACATGCCTTCGTGTGCCAGATAGGAGAGCCAGACTTCTTAAGGTCTTTAGCCAGACCTGGTTTGGCATCTCATAACAGCATAAAACACATTTTATTGGTGTGGTAACGCTGCAACTGGATGTAGCCGAGCCATCAAATTCTGCTGACTTGAAACCAGAGGATTATATGAGCAATACTTAGTGATTTTGATGTTTTGTATTTGCCCCAGACTGCATTTCATATTCAGGATGTAAATTCTGGCTTCCTTTAGAAAAAGCTTCCCTGCTGGTCTATTCAAAAGTGTCTGGGTTCACCAAGAGTCTCACAAGGAATCCACAATAAGGGTGGTTATGATTCACAACCATTTAAGTCTTTATAGTTTGGATCAAAGCTAATAAAATGCTTACACACACACTTCCCCCACATCTTTCTAAACATCCTGGCTCTGTAGTTCCTATTCACAGTTTAAATCAATATCTCGCTGTACATATAGGGTCTTTACAAACTCTTTAAAAATGCATGTGGCATGGATTTTCCTCCTCTTTTACCAGTCTCCTGCAACAATGTGGTCTCCAGAGACACAGTGGTTCCTTTAGAAAATAATGAGAGGATCCATTCGCGGCCATTCAAACAGTAAGTCAGCTTCTCTGCACAGTCAGAGGTCTGTTTACCTTGTGGAGCAGCTAAGCCTATCATTAGCTACAAGGGCAATGAATTCACTGCTGGTCTGCTGTGCCCATTATGGAATAACTGAGCACTAACCGCTTATTGAGTGCTTTAAGACTTTGTAAGAGGACACTGAGCAGAAAGTCCGTCTTTGCTTCCACTGCTACGAGCGTGTGTATGCTATATCATTTGAGAGGATGCATTAACTATTTATTTCCTGAGTTTGTCTTTCCTGTTGGCCTCCAGACTCACATTCAGTGTTTCGAAACTGGTCTGATAAAGAAATATGGTGATTTGGATGTGCTAATGCAACTGTGGACGTATAGCAATAAACAAGAGCAGGCTCCTTAAAGGTCCCATATTATGCAAAATGCACTTTTTGATGTCTTTTATACAATATGTGTTCCTGGGTGTGTAAGTTGACTGCCAAGGTGTCTGAAAATACAACCCTCTCTCTTTTCCTCCTTATCCACATCTCTAAAAACGGGGGTACAAACGAGTTGATCCAGATATGCTGCCGATATGAGGTAATAACCGAAATGTGGGCTGGCTTTAAATTGAACTCCTGGCAAAGTTCCGCCCACGTGACACGTCCCAACCTATCGTCCGCTATATACAGTCGCGAGCTGAATCCCCTCACGTGTCACGCAGCTCTGTGTCTGTTTATTCAGCAAGATGTCTGCAGGAGGGACTTAGAGTAAAGTTGTTAATACATATAATGTCACTGTTCTAGCGGTAAACACTGAGAAAATAAGTGCTTTTGAACATAATACGGGGTTAGAAACGTCTCTCTTCAGACAGTAAAGCGACAGTCACAGAATCAGCACTTCAGGAACAGGGCTGACATAGAGGGGTATGAAGCATGGCTCCAATGGGTGATCTGTTTGGTATTTTGAGCAAAACACTTCACAGACATGTTTTGTATAGATGTTTCAGAAGAATACCTTTAAATGTTATGTGATATAACTTTTGAGCAATTATAGCTGTATGGCTTTATGGTAGGAACGTTAGCGTGTAGGTTGATCCACCGCTTTGGTGCAGACTGAAATAAGTTAGCACATATTTGATGGATTGCCCTGAAATTTTGGATAGACTCTTGTAGTTTTGTGAAGGGAGAGTCTGTATAACATGACTCTTTTGTGACTAAAGAAGTTGTTTATCTGTTTTCCCTGTTGTATCCTTTATGGAGAAGACATTTCATATGTAAATCAAGATACTAATGAAATAGTGTGTTGACTTTGCACAATGCATCTTCATTTATTCACTAAGGTAATCATAAACGCACCATACATGTACATACATGTTATTCACAAAGTGAATTGTAATTAAATCAGAATCAGACTCCCTAAAAAAAAAAATCAAGATTAAGAAAAACATAATGCACTCAAAAACACCCCAAAAATATATGTATTAAAAAGGGGTGTGTGTCCAATGAGTTGTAATTAATAAATAATGTTCTTGGCTCTTAATTTATGATTATTCTATGATTTCAATTTATGAATATGTACTTATTGACTTTTGTTTAGCTATAAATACAAATACAATCCACCATTGTGCCCCACTGCCAGTCACCTCTCCCAGGTTCCACTGTTTAGGTCAATAAGCCGTGACGACATGAGGGGAAAAATGTGCAGATTCATTTCCAGTGCGTGTGACGTTACTATGGAAACAATTTGTTCCTGTTAAATGCAAAACCTGTGGGTGTGCTTCCTCTGTGCGCTCATCCGTTATGATCTGATACGCGAGCGGCCAATTGCTCAATCACTTGGCAAACACAGAGAAGGCACAAACTTTCATTTCCCCCCTCCCTCAGGATATGTTCTCTCATAGAACTGAGTCTGCCGAGCTTCAGCGGAGGTTAGTCTCGCTCGTCAGACGTCACGTTAGTTTAGTCTCTAGTCATTTGGATGTAATTGCCAGTCAGCAAAAGTTTCATAAGTTGTATTTTTCTCCTCTGCAGATCTAACTTTTCTTCTGAAACACCAATGAAGATCTCAAGGAACTTTTAAATATCAACTTTCCTGACAAAGACAGTAGACACAGGAAGGGTCAAAACATACGACTATGATTATCTGTAAAACCCAATGAAGAGCAGATATTCATTTTTATTTTGAAACGTTTTGTACAGAGCTTTTTGTTTTTAAAAGGTTAATCATGGACACTACGGCAGCGCCTCAGGTTATCGTGGACAACACAGAATGTGAGGAAGACTCGGCTCTGCCTACAGACGATCACCTCATGGACGTGAAGGCCCTGACAGAGAAACTGAGGCTGGAGACGAGGAGACCTTCTTACCTCGACTGGAAAGCCCAGCTGGAGATGGAAAGCTTCAGAGAGTTAGGATCTGCAAAAAGCCCGGTCCAAGTGGAGCCTGAGGGGAAGGCAGCGCCCCCCAATGACACTGCAGGGAGGTCTGATGTGATTCAGTGCAAGATGCCGTCAGGTGCGCTGAAAGGGTTCGAGAACATCGATGAAGCTCTCAGCTGGCTGAGGAGGGAACTGGTGAGAGATGTAGAAATGTATCACCTTTTTTGTAATATTTTGTCTGGAAATGTTACTGTACTTATTGAGCATTTGCTTCAGAGTGACAGGCCCTATTTCACATATCTTCTCTACTCTTAAGAATTGCCAACATTACATAAGCACTGTAGGACATTAAAACGACAAACAAATATCACAACATTTCTGACCAAATACCCCCATAATTATCACTAATGTGGATTAATGAATAAGTGATAAAAGCAAATAACACAACAGCAAATTTTTTAAAAGCTGTTAAAACCAGGAAAAGACAACATTATTAGATTAGTCCCTCAGCGGGGACATTTACAGTGTTAATGCAAAAGTAGAATAGCAGGTAAAAAAAAAAAGAGATGAAATAATAAAAAAGTAAAGCACAGATTAGTAATAAAAAAATGAATAAGTACACATTACAACCATGGATACAAATGAGTATCAGTGATTTCAGTACACTAAGATGCCATTGAAGTATTGTGACCTTAAAGAATATAAGTCAGGACATTTTTGAAAGTATTTTCTACTTTTTCAAGAGTGTCTTTTGTGTGGGGGTCTGCCAGTGTTGTCCAATAGAACAATATGAAGTCTCATATCACAATATTGATATAAAATGGATTTATTTATTGTCCAGCCCTAGATACTGTAGGCCCTATTGAAAAGATCTTGTTTAGACACTTAACTTGAAGAATTGGAGTACAGATGGAAATACACACTTTGACTCACATTTCTAATTTGAAGAGCCTTATAATTTAGCTCTTAAAGGCTAGGGAAATAACTCTGCTAATTAAAATGTAACATCGTGCACAATGTCCAATTAGTGGCCTGGAGAATCCCTTTCACATTAGCGAGAGAGATTGATGCAGCAGCAGACATTCGTCTCACACTGTTTCTGCCACTGTAATCTCTTCCCCTCTGCTCAATTACTCAACGCATTCACCCCACGGTTCGTGAGCTTGGCTGGAGCACGCAAAGAGGCACAGTCAGAGGGAGAAACTCACACAGTGTGTGGCCGCAGACGTTTTGCACAAACACAGAGGCCGAGAGAGGTGATTACCATCCCTGCACAGGCGTTTGCACACATACAGAGCACACCAGAGCGATAAAATGGAGAGAGATGATGATGAGAAACTTGTTTGTGGATGTCCCACTGTGAGTTTGCTTTTTGCTGACCTGCAGTGAATCCAGATCATGTAGGCCTACTCCAAACTCAAAGTAGATCTGATCATGAGGGCAATTTTAGGAAGTTTGTTTTCTTTCTTTAATATTTTATAAATAAAGCACGCTAAATATTTAGTTAGAATCAGGAAACAATTAGCTTAGTTTAGCATAAAGCGTGGAACTGGTGGTAAAATAAAACCGGGCTCTGTCCAAAGGTTACACATCTAAACATCTCTAAAACTTACAAATAAACAAAAGACAATTATAAATCTTAATCGTAAAGTTGCAACCTGTCCGAAAACGATCTACTCAGATAAAAGAATGGCCTCATTGTAAGTTTTTTTCATGACAATTTGATTATATTTAGTAATCTGTTTATCAGCGGGTTGTTTGAGCACCACTGTTTTCCCGCCTTTCTCCATCAGACGGATATGCGTATCCAGGACCAGCAGCTGGCGAGGCAGCTCATGCGGCTCCGCAGCGACATCAACAAGCTGAAGATAGAGCAGACGTGCCACCAACACCGGCGGATGCTCAATGACGCCACGTACGGCCTAGAGGAGCGGGACGAGCTGTCCGACCTGCTGTGTGAGTGTCCCGTCACCCCGGGGCTCGGCCTCTCCGCCCCGCTGAGGCTCATCGGCGTCACAAAGATGAACATTAACTCTCGACGTTTCTCGCTTTGCTAGTGCTGGCACTAAAAATCCTGAAAACCCCAAAACAGCCCCGGTTGTTTGTGAGATTGTGGAGTAATCTTTTTTTTACCACAATGTTGTGAGGGATGTAAACACCGTTTTAAAGTCCCTATAATCAAAGACAGAGATTTAGGTCATATATACTATTTAGAAAAAAGGATTCTAGTGTAGGAAGTAAATATATAATTTGTTTGCCACTTAACTATAATATATGGCAGCTATAAACAGAAACCTTTATTTCTTAAAACCACAGCAGATTTTTAGAATTTTAGACATTTAAACAGAATACTTGCCCTTTCCTAAACTACAGTAAAGCAATCTCAATCTTATTCTGAGAGCTTTGTAAGCCTCCTCAGCTAAACTAAAAGCTCTATATGTTTCCATTTATTGTTGTTGGTTGCCAAGATTTACCCAGCAGAGATTGCATATTAAATATATTCTTACTGCATACAGACCTCTATGTATGACGTTTCAGTGACAGCCTGTCCTGCAGCTTAATCTGAATGTTAAATGTATGCATTTAAAAGAGGTTTTAATATGGATTCGATTGGTACACTATGCTATACCTTATGCACAACTGATTAAACGAGTAGTTTAGAAAGCATCTGTAGAATATGATAAAAACGATTCTCTATAATGACTGTCTTTTGCACTAGTTGTTTAAATCGCAGTGGTTTCCAGTAAATTGCTGCTCTTTGTTATAAATAAAGATGTTTAACTCTCTGGTTGAGCTTTTTTCTTCTTTTTTTTCAGTTCCCATCACGAAGGCTTTGTTTGTCTGAAAAACATGGTTTTGTTTTATGCATATACAGTACACTGAATTAAAGCTCATGATTATGTGGATCTTTTTATAATGGTACATATAATTGGAGGCAACCTATTTTCTATGTTCAGACTCACAATGCACAGGCCGAACAATCAGCAAAGGAGGCTTTGAGATGCCCTTCCTTGTGTCCCAGAAATACTATAATAAAGCTTGGGCAAAATTAAAGCTATAAATCTCTCACTCACATCTAATTTATTTGCCAAATCAACTAATTGCTTTTTAACCAACACAATACCTATCCTCAGTTTGCAGTTTCCCTCAATAATAAGCCACCTGGCGAGAAAACAACTACTTTGCCAACTTGATCTTGTGTTACTGAGCCTATAATAGAAAGGAACATACCTTAAAACTGGTTTTGTTAAATATGACACCTTAAACAGGCCATTGTTGGTGCTAGTGTGGTTACATTAATGTTCTGCAAACAAATAATCCAGGAAGAAGCATTATTTATAGGAAATAAAGAATATTAGATACACTTGACCAGTTTTTATTGTTGAGTTGGGATGTGTATCACTGTTGGTTATTAACGATAAAAGTTTATCCTGAGCTTTCTGAAAATGCTCAGGGCTTTGAATCACATCTGTATTAGCTTAGCTTCCAAATTCAAATCACCATTGAGTCACTTAAAAACATACGTCTTCCTAATGATTCAATAAAACATTTAAATATGCTGTCACTTTAAGCTTTAGACAAACTGGTAGAGCAAACTTCCTTCGGTTTCCATATGCTAAGCTAGGCTAACTAGCTTAATATCTGACCGTCTTAAATGAGAGTGGTGTCTGTGTTTTCGTCTATCAACCAGAAAAAGAATATTTCCCCAAAATACTGAATAATTCCTTATTGTTTTTGGCGAATGAAATACATTTGGTATCCACCTTTCTTCAAATAAACCCCTCCGGTTTTTTAATTCGTAATGCTTTTGTTCTGCATGCAGCTCTGCCTGTGCACGCTGCACTGTAACAGGTGTGAACAGTTGGCTGAACACATGACATGAGCACGGGGTCATGCCTTTTAGCATGTGACATGTAGGTGTAACCCTTTCTGATCCCTGCGTCCTTTTCCATCTGGAGGGCCTGAAGTTGCATGTGATGAAGGACTTTGCTGAGCTTTTCATGCATGAGCTCCAGCTTTACGTTGGCTTACCACTGCTGAAAGCCACAACTCGTTTTGACTGAAAGACTGCCAAAAGGGGGCTATAGTAGATTTTTCCATAGACTTTTTCCCCCTACTATTTGTAAAGCTATTTAAATGACATAAACACTGCAACCATTTCTCAATCCAAGTAACACCTAGATCATCTTTGGTCTTGTTTAGATTCAAGGTCTGACAAACAGACTCTCGGACTAAATCTTGTAATTTGCACGACAAAATGAATGAGCTGGCATAAAATCTGGCAATATCGCATAGGCCGAAGCATGAAGACCACATACTGTATAGAAGCCACAGTCCTGATGCAAAAAAAGGCAGTTACTTTAGGGAGATTTTGACAGTATGATTTGCATTTAATTCAAGGGTAATTACGGTATAGCCTCCAGTTAGATTTACATGTATTCTAAAGCAGCAAGCAGTCTTGCGGTCTTAACCATTTGTCCGAGTTCTTTTCTGGGAATGTAGCTGTGATCCTGTTCCAGGAACATAACAGATGTAACACCACAGAGATGCTGTTCTCCCCCTGACTGAGCAGCAGACACAACAAGCATGAATGACTGACAGGAGGCTCATAGAGGTGACCGCAGCGAGAGACTGGCGACAATCCCAGACAGCATCTTAATGCCCAGTCTTTGTCTTGGAGTGTCTCGATACATCTGAGCAAATATTAACTGTAAGAATGAGATCATAAGAGAAAACCCACAAGCCCAGAGAAGAAACCAAAAATAGTCAATGAAGTATTTTAACGGATAGATTTTTCCCTATTTTGGATTATTACAAATTGTGTGGTAACAAAATGTTCCTATTTCCTAATTTGTGACTCTTTGCAAATACATTTGATCAATGTATCAATGATTTACTGGAAGACACCCTATCAGAAATGGCACTGTTATTTTTTAATTTAGTAGAAATAAGAGCCGAGTCACTGTTTTTGTTGGAGAGCAAGGCATGCTGCAGTGTGAGGGGGCTGTTAGGGACATTATTCAGAAATACCGTTCAAATACACATGTGAAACACTTTCACACACACCCACACACAACTGAAACCAAAATCATTTACAAACATATGTAAAATCTCTCATAAACTTGTATGAAATGCTCTCTCTCTCTCACACACAAACACACACACACAAAATGCGATTTCAGTATGTCGTGTGAGAGCGAATTCAGTTGAAACGGAAGGCATCTCAGTTGAAATCCCTCTCACACAACATGCTGAAATTGCATTGTGTGTGTGTGTGTGTGTGTGTGTGTGTGTGTGTGTGTTTCTGAGTGCGTTTCACATGTGTATATGAGAGCATTTCATTTGTGTGTTTGAGAGCGTTTCATATGTGTTAATGAGAGATTTTTACATGTTGTAAATTATTTTGGTTTCAGTTGTGTGTGAGAGAATGTTTCACATGTGTATGTAAACGGTATTTCGGAGATACCTAATGGCCCCTCATACTGCAGAGGCCTAAACTCGACCACGCAATTAACCCCCTGGAGTGTCAAGACAGATTCTGACTGTGTTTGTTGTTGGAAAATAAACTTATAAGGTCAGTGGAACACTTATTAAAAGTGTCCTTGAGCTAAAATGAGAGATCAAACCATGGAGTTCTATGTGGGATATTAATTTGGGGAAAAGCCCCTCGCTTGCAGATTCCTTTTCATCTTGGATTAGGCTAGTGGGGCTTTAATCTGGGATCAAAGGTTGATGTTTTTTTTTTTATTAAAAGCTTTTTGAATTGGTTTAATCAGAATCAGAAGCACATCGCACAAAGTTGTTTTTTAGCCATTTTTAGACAGATTTTTTCCAACTAGCTCTGCCATTTTGGAGTAAGTATATATCCAATTTTCTGTTGAAGCCTGAAAGAAGTTACGTTGACCTGAACACTTAAACAACGCAGAAAATGTTAAAAAGTTCTGTTTTACTAAGAGGAATTGCAGTCAGGTGATAAATCTGAATACATATTACATGTTTTCTTTTTATAGCTGATAGGCTTTAAACCACAACATCAATGAATACTTATTTTAATATCTATATTGTTTTTAAACTCTGTAAAACATACATTTGATGATGCAAATCTGAAGTTTTCACAGATTTTAATCCTCTAACCATTGAAGGAAATTTCCCATGTTTGCATTTGTGACTACAATAAGCAAACATCTTATTCTTACACAAACTGACAGGAGGATCCGAAGGGGCTCCAACAGTTGCGGTAAATAAATACTCTTAAGCTGCATGGGATCTGTTTGAGGACTGAATCAAACAAACAGAGCGATTTAATAATAACCTGCTTCAAATGAGGCAGCGTGATTCATTTTTTCTGTTTAGAACTGGATTAAGGGGAGAATCTGTGCGAAGACGGTGTGATTACACAGAGGCCGCGTCAAAAAAAATCATTTAGTCTACTTATGTACCATAACAGTGATGTGACTTTCTCAGAAACTAACCTAAGAATAGTTTGCTTGTGTGATGAGAAAGGATTTGCTTCGGTGAGATCATCTTTTGTACGAGGCAGACAAGGTTGCAAGCCAAAGCAGCTATTTGAACCCAGGTGTAGTGTTGCAGTCTGCACACACATGCATACCTCTGCTCAACCCTGACCACAAATACGGAGCAACTCATTACAGTTTCTCTACTTTTAAAATCATATAAAAGTAAACCTGTAAAGGAAATGTTTTTAAAGCCCAGCGAGTGGCTTCACAGGCTGGAAAAAGGTAAATTTTTCTCGTCCCTCTGACTCACAAAAACATCCCCTAACTGTGAGGGCATGTCTGGCATGATTGCTTTGATGAAAGACAGACTGATGTTTCACAGCAGCTTAAGTGCATCCAAGCAAATGATCAGTCAGAGTGGATCATAATCAGATTAAAACCTCAACTCTTTGGTCAGATTTGGTGTATGAAAGTCAAATACAACAATGCCACAGCCTAATTTCAAACTGCTTATAATGCAGCAGTGTAGACTGATAACCATGTGTTTCTCAAAAGGTATAATAATGTTAGAATTTTTTAAGAAAACAGACATATCAGTGTAAATAGCTGTTATTTAATAACCATGATTTGCTCAACAACTGTAGTTACAGTTCATAATTCCCTGTCTGTGTGTGGCAGACAGTTGGCAGCAGTACTGCAGTGTAAAGGCACAATGACAGATACATGTAATGTCAGGAGACAAAACAAAGACGACCTGCAGGAGAAATCATACATTTACATCAGCCATACCTGGCTTTGTCAAATACATTTCCCACTCAATGGCTTGAATTGAATGGGAATGTTTTGTTTTTACAGCATTTCCTTGGTCAGTTTGAATAAAGCAAAACATATATATATATATATATATACACGAGTAAACACTGATAACAAAAGGATAGTGTACTGTAAAGTGATACACAAATCTTATGAGAAAAAATTATATATATCAAAAATGTTCCACTCTCACAGCGACACACAAGATGTGAAAGAAATGAAGTTCTCCTGGTGGATGAAGCTTATTGACCTAATAGAAATACAACAGCACACCGATTCAGCCTCAGTCTTTACTTTCTGAAACATACACACAGTGTTTTGGTGGAGTCTTTGAGACGTAAAAAAAACAGCCGTAAATATTCTCAATCACTCTGGAGATTTTCGCTACAACGCTGACAGCCGTGGCAGATACTGCCAATAAAAAGAGTACAAAATCAAGTGACTTTAAAAATAAATCAGAGGGTCTGAATCCCTCTGGAATGCAAAAAATAGCCCACTGACTGCCTAATGTCTGCAGCATAAGTGCATTTGTTGACTTCATGGGGTTTTTTTTCCCCGTGGTGATAGGTTGAGGTTTTCTTTGAGTGCGTGGGGATTATGGAACGTCCTCTTCATAATTAGAGGAAAATACAATAAAGAAAAAAACTCTTAGGTCAGTGCTTAGGACCCCCTTCATCTGATCCGCTCAGCTCATGCCTACTTGTTTGCCTCCTGAATGTCTCCCTCTGTCCGCTGCGTCAGGGGGCCACGCCCTCCTGGTCCATGCTGCAGCCGAGAGCCTCGATGTCGTTGCTGATGTCCGTGATCATCCGGTCCCACTCGTCTCCCTCCGAGGCCTCCTGGCCCTCGTCCGAGGCGACGCTTCCTCCCGCCGCGCCGTTTCCGTTGGTGGTGGAATCAGAGGCGGAGCTTGCTGTGCGGCGGTAGCGGCCGAAGCTGTCCGTGATGATGCCTCGGCCGTCCTTCACACCGATGGTCTCCAGGAAGTTCTCAAAGTGCTGACTGTCCTTCTCGGGTATGAAGGGGCGCAGGCCTGTAGCGGGAACATTACATGGTCACAGACTGGCGGATATCCGTTTGTTTAGCAAATACTTTGATAAACGGGCTGCACAATTTGGAAAGAATAGCTAATTGCGATTATCTTGACTGACATTTCAGCCCAGATATGATCAGAAACCATTTTTCTCACAAGCACCTTTATAAAGCCTGTAGTGTTGCAGTAGTCCATATTGCGATTTCACTTAATTGTACAGCCCTACTTTAAAACATATTTCTCTTGCGTTTAATCTGATATAACACACAGGTGTTTTTTTGTGGTCATACCGAGTAAAAGGAACTTCCTGCTGTCCCCGTAGAGCTGTCGCAGGTTAATGCAGAACTCGTGGATGGAGGCTCCGTTACGGTATTCATGGAGCAGTGTGGCAAACTGCTGGATCTCCTGTGATGACAGTTTTGTCCGCAGCTAAAGAGGAAATAAAATAAGAAATTTTTCTAAATACGAAATATCACAGCCTTCATTTCCCCCCCCCCCCCATAAACAGAAAGGTGGGAAGTTGTCATACTGTGGTCATGTAGTCCTGCAGCAGCTCTGCAGCGGTGGTGCTGAGCTCTCCTTCACTCGCCGTCTTCGCCTGAGGGGATGCAGGGGTGGACGCTGATGGAGAGCTTCCTTCTGCCTCCATAGAGGCCTGGAAAGGACTGACAAAAATGCACATCTCATGAGCAAAAGTCAAAAACCTTCAGACACATGTAAAACTCTTTCTGTGTCCCAACTGGAAACCTATGATCAAAGTAGGACTCTTACAATGTGCCTGCTTCCCCTTCAAAGGACTCCTTAACATCCACTTTGCTTGAAGAATCATCTGCAAAACACAAAATCAGTACATCATTAAAAAGGGTTTTATCTGAATCAGACAAATACACTTGTTAAAAAACATTAACCAGCCCCATTCAGTTTGTTTTACCGCTGTATAGAGAGAGGTGTCTGGTAGGTGTAGTTGCTCCATCAAAAATGGCTCTGTCCAAGAAGTCGATGGTTGACTCTGTGTAAACGATCTGAAAGACCTGGCTGAGCAAGAGACACAGCTCCTCCGCTGCTGCCTAAAAGACAAACAAACAGCATGTATAAATGCAACATTCTGCAGGAACTAACTCACAGTGCTTGGATACATATTCACAATGTCATGGTTATCTTTACATCTTGTAACCTAAAATATAAAATGATGCAAGTGTGAGAGTCAAACGGGCATCATGATCAGCTGAATACTGTTAACTTTACTGTACACTTGTTTGTTTTTTTATAAATGTAGGGAAACACTTACCAAACTGTGCCTAGGTCTTGGTTTGTCTTATTATTTGAGGACATAATTGCAACTGCTTTCATTGAGCTAACTGCCATTCTAAACCATTGGGGACTACCTGCAGTTCACCTAGCTCCTTGGTATATTTGTTTGTTTGTATTTTGTTGTGTGCAAGCAGCTTGTCACTAATTGTGCCGCAAGGGTGAACCTTCGTCAAACAGCACTGCAGGTGGCTTGGATCAAAAAAAGTAACTCACCTCAGTAAACTTGAGGAATATATTTCCATTTAGCGTAGCCACAGAAGCAACAATAATACCTTATTATCAACAGCCAGCACCAGCAGACAGCAGACTTCCACGAGCACAGCTCCACTCTCTGATAGGGAGCTCAGGGTCTGAGACTTGTTGAGATCAGGACACGAGCTGGGACAAGGAGACCCGCCCGATTCCTGGGCTGGAAAAGAAAAGAAAAATACGTTCATTTTCAACACTACTATTTCTAATTACTGCTAGTTTCTCAAGAAAAACACGAGTTAACTGCTTGTTTTTAAAAGCGATTTGACATCATCATATCCTTATTATTACTTGTTAACATAAAGAACCAGATGGAACTGGGGACGTTGGCTATAATTCTAGAAACAGGTTTGTCTTTACAATTGAAACAATGTTTTCCACCTGTTTTGATCACCACGAGGTGCAGAGAGTCGTCCCTGATGTAGGAGACAGCGGCGATATCATGGATGGGCACTCTCAGGATGATGTCTTCTCCGTCGCGCCATACCAGCTTTATGTTGTACGCTGACAAGCTCACCACGGCGTCCTGCTCTGATGTCAGCTGGCCTGCCAACTGATGGGACTTCTGAGAGTCACAGAGGCGTGCAAAGTGGTTCTTTATTCCCGACATGATGGCAATTATAAATGCCATATCTGACAACTATAATATGCATTCTCTCTTTGCATGAACGGAACCCATCTTTTCAAGGAACTCAATCTAAGAAAGATGTATGTTGGTGAAATGTTGAAGTGAAATCCTCTTACCCTTGCACTGTCAATGAGCTGCAGCACTTCTGTGCGACTTGATGGGTTCAAGTATCCTGGAACTGATGTTAGCTGCCCCAAGTACTGGAAAAGACAACCAGGATATCCTCAAACGTATTGCCATAGCATTCTAAGTGAAAAGTGTTTCAACATTTATTAGTATGAGGTTAGGGACTTTATATGTCTGCTCACTTTGACTTCTTTCTCAATGTAGTCATTGAGCAGGATGTCAGGGTCTATACGGTGGTCGGGTTGAGAGAGAGAGAAGGTGTGCAGTGCTCTGCGCTCAGTGGCCTTCTCCTGGGCCTTTTTGTCTCTCCCCTTCTCTCCTTTCAGAAAGACTCTCTTGAACGGAGACACGATACCAGGCTGGTGGATAAAGACAGAGAGCAGGGTGAGAGATATTAGATGACTGTCACATGCTGCCTCCCAAAATGCAGAAGGAACTGAGACTCAACATGTGTGGATATGTAACAATGATACTATTGCCATAATCTGTTTCTATGCAACAGTGTAATATGATACAGGAATATTCATAACAACTACAGATATCATGTAGATGCAATGCAACTTCTGTTGACTGCGGTTCTTTAAAGCCTTGTAATTTATGCTGAGCCTACTTCCCCGGGCGGAACGGTAGCTGGAAAGTAAGACACAGCAGATGCACAGCCTGCCCTGTTACCCAATACATGTTACTCAAATGTCAACAATAGCATGTGCGCGACAAAGCTCTGCATTGGCAAAACTGGAGGTGTTTGCAGTGGAAATTAACATTTACTCATCACAAAAGAATGAACTTTCTTTAAAATGTTTCTGAATATACCACTTAAAAAACTTTGAAATGTAATGTCCTGTATCAACTGGTAACACTGCAGCACTGTTAAGGAGCTCAGTTAAGTGTGCTGCGGTTAAATAAAACCGTGAAACAGTTTGTCCATTGCATTATGCCTAGTGCAATACACCTCTCTAGATTTAAAGCAATTCAAAAGCCTACCTCGTTCTCCATGAACCCTCTGGCTAGAGGAGTCGCTTACCGGCAAACACACTGCCTGGTTATGGATGCTGCTACGCTCACCGTCTACACTACCTACCTGTTGCCTCCACTCACACACCAGCTGCCAACTGGTGACAGACAGGATGAACCCTGATGAGGGGTGGGACCACGTCAAAGAGGAAACGAAGTGTGTCAGCCTCTGTTTTCAGGCTCTAGAGCAGGAAGTGGACTAGCCACAACTTCCTGTGATAACACGCGCATTCATTTGAATATTGAAGCACTAACAGAACATACTTCTAATGATATTTTAAAAACTGAATGATGGACAAAAGAGAATGTGTGATGATTATCAGGTGGAGAAAAAACAAATCTCCAGGTTTATTTGGAAATCTATAAAGAGAGACTAGGCTTTCATAATCTGGAATTAAAAAAAGGCACGACAGTCTTTCTTCTCTGACATCATTGCCAAAAAGCACACGTGCTTTGTTTGCTACTGTGGACAGACTAACAAACCCCCCAGTGTCATTAGCCTCTGAAATTCTATCCACCTGATCTTCAACAGGCACATTACAACAATTATTAAGTCAGCCCACTATCACCTGAAGAACACATCTAGGATTAAAAGACTAATGTCACAGCAGGATCTAAAAAACTAGTCCATGCTTATATCTTCAGTAGACTGGACTACTGTAACGGTGTCTTCACAGGTCTCAGTAAAAAATCAGTCGAACGCTGCTGCTCGAGTCCTCACTAACACCAAAAGAGTGGATCACATCAGTCCAGTTCTGAGGTCTTTACACTGGCTTCCTGTCTGTCAAAGAATTGATTTTAAAATACTGCTGCTGGTTTTTAAATCATTACATGGTTAAAGCCCAAAATATATTAACGATCTCCTGCTAAATGATTAACCATCCAGGAGTCTCAGGTCTTCTGGGAAGGGTCTGCTTTCTGTCCCAAGCGTCAGAACTAAACATGGAGAAGCAGCGTTTAGCTATTATGCCCCCACTATCTGGAATAAACTTCCAGAATCCTGCAGGTCCGCCACAACTCTTACTATTTTAAAATCCAGACTGAAAGCTATCTTTCTACCGATGCTTTTGATTGAGCTGTTCATCTGTCACACTGCAGGGTGGCTATTACTCAAATGCCATTTTTATAATGTGTTTCTGCTGCATTTGTTTCTAAATGTTTTTCATTTTAGTTTGTAAATCACTTTGATGTGCTGAAAGGTGCTTTATAAATAAACTTGCCTTAGCTCAGATAGTCCATATTTTATTGTGATGTGATGATTGCTGCCTTTGTGCATCTCTCACTCAGGACTGTTACTGAATGTGTATCGATGCTAGACCACAGAGATGCTAGACGTTGTGTATTCTGTTATGCTAACCACACATGTCACATCTGCAAGGCTGTTATAATACCAATGTGGCCAACTATTGAACAGCACAACCTACAACTAGTGCATTATTCATAAGAACCTTGCTCTTGAACATACGTACATTAACATGTAATAGCTTGTCCTTGTAAAATGGGAGACAAAAGCCACAGTAGTTATTACCCCCAGTGAATGAACTCAAAATGATTAAATGCCTTTTCTTAAATAAAGTCTGTTCAGTAAGAAACATATGAGAGGATGATTTGTGGCTTAATGTTTCTGTTATGGCCAGTATTTTAAACCAAGTTCAGGTGGACTTTTGAACTTTCTTAAACTTGCATGCAGAACAATGTAATTTAGAGTATAAGTAATTTAAGTCCCATTTGTCCCCAATATGCATGACATGTGTAGTTTTCTGCTATGGTTGGTGAAATGCTATGATCCCTAACTGCCTTTCCAGATCCAAGAAGCAGCATGGTTATATATGCCCTTTTTGGTTTGATTAAGACAGATTTGTAACAACTCTTGCTGGTCTGAAAGCAAGCTAATACTACGTATATGAAGGAGTAGCTATCATATCCTTCACTTTTCCAGATACCTCTGACAGTTTCTGAGTTTAAATATGTTTATAAACCAGTTAGCAAAGTGAAACACTATCATGACTTTACATGAAGGGCCCTGAGCTTTCACTTCAATTCTCGTCTTGATTTAAAAGTGCTTATAATATTTTATTAAGAATATATCTGGGCAAAATGTTGTTCATTATCACCACCAAGTGGCATATTCTGAAACTGTATGCACTGGTGACTAATCTCTAAAATGTAAGATTAACAACCCTGAATGGTAGAACTAAACATGTGGCTTATCCAATAATACAGTTCAAAACAATACTTTTGTACAGAGATTAAAGGAATAATAAATATTTTGTCCCCCATCTTTCCAGAAAACCACAATACTCCCAGGCAAGCATTGAAATATGTTGACTTCAAATGATCTGTTTTGGGGCCACAAGTATTTAGTCATATCAACATTTTCTCAGTTGAAGTTTTGAAGGTGTGCCTTAAATCAAACCACAGGCAGAGTTTGTGTTAGTTACCATTGCTGACAAAAACCTTTCCTTGCCATAACAAAACCTCTTAACATAAGGATATCCATTCATTTCCGTCCAAATTTCCCTCCACATCAAGAGGACATGGAATTGGAAGGGAAATAACATGGAAAAGATGACAGACTGATCAACACAATCACAGCAAAAGTGTTAACATAACACACTTCACTACTCACTGCATTGCTAAGGTTGTGAGAGCTTGTCAATGTAATGTCCTGCTTAGATTTTGAGGGCTCTGCCCTTCCTCCTGTGCCAACACGAAGAACAGAGAGAAAATGTCCTTTGTGTCAGATAAAAGAAATGTCAGCTATGTGTCTGAAAATACCGATCTGTGTCCACATCAAACGGGATCATTAGGCAGTATGTGTCTGTAGTGTTTGTCTGTGAGAGCTGGGTAAAGGATGCTGGTTCTGCTTAGCATGACTGACACTGATAGCCGCTGCCTCTGACAGCTGTTGAGCACACAGATCCTCTTTGACCCACGCCTACACATAACAACGAGGGTTATAACTCTGAAAAACACATGGTTGTGCTTTCATTACGTTTAGGAGAATACTCTCATTCAGCCATAGCCTCACTGTGAAAACAACCCAAAACATTTGCACAATTAGCCAGAGTAACACACCAGTAGCTGATGTTTTCAGGACGTTACTATAAATAGCATATCTGGACTACAAAACTAACAATGCAAAGTTGACATTCAGAGAACTATGTACCAAAAACACATCATGAAGCTTATGTTGATTATAAAGTACGACACTTTAATATGATCTTGTAACACTTCGATCAGTTTTTGAGGTTCAATCTGTTACACATCCTGGATAACTTTATTTAACATCCATCCAGTAAGTTACATCCTTTTCGTATTTAATGAACCACTGGTTCATTGAAAAGTCTGGCAAATTGTCAGTGTGTTATCGGGGCTTTTTTGCCCCTGGTCGCAGACGTTTACTGGATATGTTTCCAAACTTAGCCAGCAAACAGCTACGCTAGTCTGGTCTGGCTAGCTAGTAAGTTAGCATGCTAGCTGGCCAACTTGCAGTAAAAAGTAATGCTAGCTGTGTCAATTGCCCGACTTACCTTTTTCACTTTTTTCACATCATCCTCCATTTCTATGTAAAGGTCCTCCTCTTCATATTCAGTTCAGCAAGGGGATCAAGGTGTGAAAACACATAACTATCTACAGTATATTTTAACTAGCACTCATCTGAAAGTAGTTAGCTTGCTAGCCTAGCTTAGGCTAGCCTAGCATTGGAAAAGTGATGTCCGAATTTGAGCTGATAGCAAAACGCCATTCTCATCTGCCTTATTCCACACGTGTTAGAATAAATACCGGCACACACCAGTGTGCTGATGATGTGCTTCAGTGCCGCAAACACAACTAAAGCGATAGACTGTTAAGAAAACAAACTCGGATAAAACAGGTAAAACTTTTCAATCGTGCCGCCATTTTGGGCGTTGAACAGCAGTCCAGCATGCTTTGCTTTGCACAAACCAAAACAGCTGCTACTGTTAATTACAGTGAAAACACCGCACAGGCAGTTTGACGAGGCGCTTCTTCAGTATCACTTCCCAGGCATCATTTCAGGTAATATAATATAGTCTGTAACAACAAAAGCAATGTATTGAATGACAGAGACTGACTTGAGACCAAATAATATATTTGTTAATTATAGAGCATCTAATGCAGACAAGTGTTGGCTTTTGTACAGGTGATACTTATACGTTATTTTTCAGGTTAAATGCTTTTATGTAAACCAGCTTTATGAAGACTCACATTTGAGAAGGTTTTGAAATGTTACTAAATCCACAAAATCTTACTTTTACTTTAGTATTTTTACAAACTTTTTAAACAATATTGTTTTTCCACAGCTGACATTTTCACTTTAAGTAACAGAAAAGCCACAGACTCCTTTCAGTCTTATTGTTCAGGTTAAGTCTCAAATCATAATTGAGCTGTTAAAATGCAGGTGTTTCACTTTAGAAAGAAACTATAAATATGTTGTATATCTTTATGAAAGCAATGTCTTGACACCCTGTCTACAGCTTTTGTTTTGTATCCATATTGTAGTAAGACATCATTGTACATGCGTGAATGCAACAGAGAGTGGGAGCTAAGAAAAGAGAGAACAGACATGACATGCATACATACAAGAGGATATGAAAGTGGAAAAGAGACAAGACTCACAAGGTTGGCTGAACAGTGGCAGCAAAAGAAAAATTAGGTTACACATACAGTAACTGCCAGTGGTATTTAATTGTTAAACATATCATACATGCTTCCCTTTATTTTTCTAAACCTGTGTAAAAAGTAGGTAATAGGTATAGACCTTTGTCAAGCTTTTGAAAAGCACAGGTGTAGTTGATGGAGAAAAAAAAATAGGTCCACCTGGGGGCTTCTTAAAAATGGTATACTACAAAAAGGTAAAAGAATAAAAGAAATGACAATACAAATGAAACACAATATTGGTAAATGGTTGGAAAATGGGATATAATAAGCCAACCCTGCTAGGAAAACTATTTCCTGACTACTCTCTCTCTCTTTCTTTCTTCTTCCACTTTAAACCCCCTATGACTCCACTACCCTCACATGCACAATTCAAAAACACTGCTGTTCACTTTTGATAATACACACCACACACCATTTAACCTAACAATTGTTCTATTTGTTTTGTTTTGTGTTGTAATGGGTATTTATTCACATAACCCAATGTAGTCAGTATTGTAATTTAGTCTCACCTTTGCTTTGCTTCACTAATTCAAATACAACATTTGATTCACAAGTGTTTTTCCTACTGTTCTTACTTCTGACCAACAAGTACAAATGACTGCCATTAAAAAGATTGATTTGGGATGGTCCTGAAATGTCACTTTAATGGCTTCTTTAGGTAATTTGTCATTTGATAAGGTATTGGGTCTGAATTTGTTATGTTAAAGGTCTCTATTCAAATAAAAACAATACACCTCGGCCCTAGAATTACAACTGCAGGTAAAAAAATGTCCTTACACCTTCATTTAAACTGTTGTTCCAATGTGCCAACTACATTCCATAATCATTATTGTTGGCAGGCTAATTTGCAAAACTGATTTGATGTATTGGAGTCATGTTAAAAGAACTTAAACAGCTTTAGTCAAACTACACCGGTGTTTTCACTCATTGTCCCTGATTAGACCTTCCTCAGATTGATTGTCATCTCTCACTGTTTTCACTTTCATTATTCCCATTAGTGCATCCGTTTGTGTGTTTGGCGTTCTCACAATAATCCCCAACCTGAATAGGTATACTCAAATTAAATGAAAACACCTGTGTGGGTGTGGAGGCTTTTTATCTGATTAATATACCCATCAGTGGCTGGAGTGCACAATTACTGTGTGTAGGCTCACACCTTACATCTCTGCATCTGCCTTCATATGTTGAAATGTGAATACAGTACTAAAATGTTGCACTTTCAAATACTATATTTATTTTTCTCTTCTGGGATGAACAGTCTGATATATGAATCTACAGTAAGGCTTAACATTACATTTTCAGCATAATATTTCTCTTTTCATCTAAAAACCAAAACATACAAAAGAACTGTAGCACCATATGTTATTAATAATATTCATATTGTTCCCAAAAAAAGGACATCAGTTTTGCTTTTTTTTTTAAGAACAGGGATTCCATTAAACAGTGTACTTACATGTTATATTCAACAACAACAAAGAAACCATTCCTTTTATGCTCTCAGTTACAACATTGGTTGTATGAGTACACTTCTTTAAAGATGCTACAGGTTGTAGCAAATTTGCTTTCTGACATTGTGCCAACATTTGGAATACCCTGCAAAAATAATAATGGTCTAAGGAATCTCCTGATTTGTGAAATACACCAACAAGCTAACACAATCTAGAAATTGATTGAATATAAACAAAACATTATTTCCCAACACCTTTTGATAACAATTTCAAAAATCAGCAGCAATTAATATAACAACCATAGTCGCTTCATTGGAATATCAAATCCATTTCAAACAAAAATATTACAGCCAATTCTACAATAACAACAAAAAGTAGATACACACAGATTAAGGACATATAGATGACAGGAATTTACAACACAGCAATCACGTTCTATTTTTTTTAAACCCAAACTCCAGTAGCAGAAGTACATTTGAGAACCTGTTTGTCTGCCAACAAGATGCATTTATCATCTGCCAGTTTCATTCTCTCAGAGAAAAGAAATTAAAAAAACTCCTAGTGTAGATTGAATCATAGTAGAATAAAAACATACTCTATGCTTAACCCAGTCTATTAAACATTGTATGCAGAGTCATTTGTTTTTTGAGCAGGTTGAGAAATCAAAATGGCACCATTGAGAGTTGAAGTCTGCTGTAAACTATGTGGCTGTAAGGTGCTAGCGCTCGAGCATTTTGAGACTGCCAGTATGTGTGGCGCAGGCCCTCGCAGTCAACCGGAAGGCTATGCTATAAAGAAAGCTAAAAAGTGGACTGCCGTCCACAGTAGTAGCACCTTTTTAAATGTATTTATTCAGCACCAGATTATTAACAGAAATCAAAACGGAATCAAAAATAAAAGAAGAAAATGCACCATTTTATCATCTGAACATACTGCTCCAGTGGTCATGACACAAAGGTACAGATTAAAACCAAGTGACCACAAACACTACAATGACCTGCTGCTACACATTAATGCAGAAATCAGAGGGTTTGTTGTGCAGTCGAGAGCACTTACATGCTAAATGTTGAGGGTCACCTCACAATGACTTCCAAAGGCATGCTGGGAGGTGGTAGGAAAACAAGAAAATGAGGTTATTTAAAAGTGAAATAGTGATCAGGCCTGTTAATCCTTACATTGTAAGAAAAATGCAACATAAGTATGTTTTTTTTTTGCGCATTTTGTCATCATTGATTCTCTTGTTTAAATCCAACTGCAGGCATTATTGTTTTGGCTAGAGGATGTATTTTTCACACAAGACAAACGACACAGAAACTTTACGTCTTGGCACCACAAATCATTCATCATTGCAAGACAGAAGAAAATGTAAAGGCATAGACAAAAGTACAAAACAATCATTGACCAAATCGCTCGTTATCGTGGCTGGCATCTGTTAAGTTTCCATCAAACAGTCCAAAACGACTGCTTCACAGCTCAGTCTAAACTGCTAATTGTGACTTGCTGAATTAACTGGGGCTGTTGTATTTCAGCTTGCTCCAACGTAATCGAGATGAAGAACCCTAAGTTCAAGTACAGAAAGTGTTTAGTATTGCCTAACTTCTCCTCCCATGTATTTGACATACCCACCACTTGGTTCTTTCACTCTGTTATTAGTTGTAACACTGTAACGAGGAAACAGTGCAACTGTGGATGTCAACTTGGATGAAACAGTAAGATTAAATGGAGTTGTCAAATGAGGTGACAAAATTGGGAACTTGGCTTGATTTGGTTTGGAGAGACAGACAGGAAGAATATTGTTTGGTGTTGTCACCCTCTTGATGAGTGGGCTGGCACATGAAACAAGTAAAGAAAAAAATTGGCATTGTTGTTTGCGGGCCTGGCTGCCATGGCTGGATTGAAGCACCCAAAGTAACAAGGCACAACAAGGACTGAGTAGAACAAGCGTGCTGCTCAAACGCTCTTGCTGTGTTGTGGCTGTTGAAGGATGTGGACTTGTAACCTGACAGGAACAGGGGATTTCTTTGTGACCTTGTTTACATTGTAAAGTGTGGCGGTCCAAATATTATATTTTATAGTTGCGGTTCCCAGGGTTAAGGTTAGGGTTAAATGCAACCCTTGTGTAGCTTAGCTTTTGACACCTGTGTATAATTTAAGGAAAACAATAAAATACTAAACTAAAACCGACTTATTGGGCTTCAAGCTAAACTGTCTAACTATATACTGAATGTGGCAATACTATGATTGTTCTGTAGAAATAAGTAAAATATACTGCATGTTTCATAAAAATCTAGACTTGTACATTTAGACTCTTCATATACTTAATTAAAATGAACTGTAATTACGTGTATTCTCATGACACAGCTAAGCAAGCATAAATACTATGCATTATACGACATTAAGCACCAATAGATGTAATGCAGACAGTTGTACATAATCTTGGTTATGATAATATATAATACCATCCTCCCACACAAACACACCTGCACAAAAATGATTGAATCACAGTGTATTTGCACCTGATGTGGACTTGTGTCCATGTCTGTAAAAGGTCAGCAGTGTTTCGAAAGGATGCACCATACGCCAGGCAGCCAACTACCACAAAAAACTGCCCAACCCCCCCCAGCAATAATAAGAATGAGCAACCATTCCCATTAAAACAAATGCGCAAACCATACTTTAGTGGTACAATCCCAACCACGTAGTGGTCCAGGATGCAATTTTGTAAGGAAAAAGTGGAGGACATGCCTGGGGATGAGAACTGCATTGAGACACCCCTGAGTCAGCTGGTTTAGTGGTCTTGTTTGTTGGTCCTGAGGAACCCCTGTATTGGCTGTTTTGCTTAGTTTTTTTTTTAAAGTCCAACAATACTTTTTTTTAAACATTAATTGGCTAGCTATTAACATGGCTGTTCATTCACTACAACAAAGAGAACTACTGGCTACTATGGTAAACAATGAACAACTTGGTTGTTTGCATACTCATGTATATCAAAACATATGGTTTGTTGGATGTTTGCTCCACCCTAGCTGACCCAACAGTTATTGATTACTCAGGGCTGGACATTGCTTTAAGCTGAAGGGTGGCAGACCCTGGATGTTGAAGCTCTTGGTTATGGCAGTGTACCTCATTGCATGTTCTCATACCAGGATCTCCAGTTGTTCAGCCTCAACCCCTTTGTTCAGTTACCAGAAAGTGTGAGAGTGTGTTATGGGAGTGCACCAAGGCCCAACAACGCAGGGATTGGGAAGAGGGCGGAGCAGCAACCGAGGATGGAGCCAAACTTTCGGCGAGAGGACAGAACTGTGGAAAAAGGCTCAGGAGATACACATGACAAGCATGCATACACACCACCACGCAGTCACACTTACAGTAAATCCCAAACACTAACTGTAGGTTGTACAGCACGTGCTAGCAATGAAACGCCCATCTTTCTCACCCAAGCATATGAAGAGTCATACACCGTAAATCAGTTAAGGCTTTTATCACGTTCTGTCCTCATGTTCTTTTCCATCCCTGGCAAAAACCCCCTCTCACCTTTGGTCTAGACTTAACGTGGCATCTGCCTTTTACAGTACGATGTTAGCAGGCACATTTGGCCACAGCTAAGCAGAAAGCCAGTGAGCCAGGAGAAAGGAATCTCTACTTTGCGTAGGGCTCTTGGTCATCCCTGGTTGGGTGCATTTGTACTAATGCCTGATACTAACGTCATGCCAAACAATGTAGAAAACACACAGTATATATTTGGATGAATCATTGAATAAATAGATACAATTGGAGTATGAAATGCATTCATTTTTAAATAAATTGTTTAGTAGCCCTCTGGAAGTTTTAGTCAAACTCCTTTGACCTAGAAGGCATATTTTTTAAATACTTTATTTCATTATTGTCATAAGTAAATACAGTGGTCGTCCCAAGTGTATCTGTAGTGAAGAACTCCTGCAGGTTCAGCTGGGAGATGTTGTGTGTACTCGCTACACAGCAGGCCTAGAGATGTTCAGTTTTAGCAAGGACTCATTCTACTGGTTCAAGGGGGCAGATAAGATGGAAAGACAGTCCTGCAAGATGCGATTTGGCTTTGTTTCAACTGCACTAGCAGATGCCAAAACAGTTGACCTGTACACCCATATTAGAGAATAACCTCTTGAGGGCACACTGATGCTGAGGAGTATAACTTTTAACACTGCACTGCACAACAATTGTTGTTGTGTAAAAAAGTTTGTGTTCTGGCAAAATATAGTTATGTCAATGACTATAAATGTGGACACAAATACGCACTGAAGTATAATAGCATAGAAATATCTTCTCATAGTTGTCTTTTTTTTCAAGAACTCATTACGAGTCTTTGCACCCAATAAGCATATATTAATCAACCCTTAACATTTGTTGATTAGAAAACAAAATGGGGAGGCTGTACTTTCTAGGATTCAGAAGGGAATGGTGGAGGATTCCTTGAAGGCTGTCTTTGCACTTCAAACGAAAATGTGTGTAAACACATTTTTACCCTTCTACCTTTTACTAAACACCTACAATCTTTCAATCTTTAAAAAAGTCTTTGGAATGTTTAAATTATGATATATCCACCAATTTAGAAAATGTTGTGCTCATTTCAATTACATTCTACATTCCTTACATTGTGTTTTCTTTCATATTTGTGCTGTCACAACTGGGGGCAAAAATAACTGTCAGGCAAGCTGTTCCAGTTTGCCTCCACCGGAGGGCAGTCTGCACTGTAAAAATTAAATATGTGGGTGGAACTGATTGAAGGTCGGTGTGCTTCTTTTTCCTTCCATACATGATGCGATTATGATTAAGGGTTTTGAACAAAAATAGTACGGCCAGGTTCCACTTGAGCCGCTGCAAGCTCACAGAGGGAAAATCCATTGTGAAGTGCTTCTCTTGGACATATCTTTGATTGTGTCCTTTTTGTTATTTACAGTATCGTAATAGAAATTTCAGTGCTTTCCAATTCATGGGCTAAGGAATTAGTAAACATTATCATACAGTACGATCATTTACATAAAGAATGGCAGTAAATGTTGGGATGTGCAAAGACCTGCCTCCTTTGAGACTCTCCTCCATCATTCCCATCAGGCTTTGCGCCAGTCCCATGTCACAGGGACATACAATATGCCCTTCACAAGTATTCACAGGTTGAATCACCAATACAGTATAATGCATTAAACACATTTCATAATGAAACATTCATATTTTATCTACACACGCATACAGAACCCTCCTATATCAATGTAGAGGGATTTATATGATTCTTCTGTATATATCACAGATACTGGAGGTTCATCATTTTATCTCTGTACTGTATGTTTTTTTTCCAAAAATAAATCATGGTTGTGTGTTTAGACCGTCTTGACACACATCTCCTGCAGGAAAATCGAATGATCAGAGAGGAGAGAAGGAGAGAGCAGTGTGTCAAATGGAAAGAGATAATATCTAGAGAAGAGGAAGAGAAGAGTCAAAGAAAGGAAAAGTATGTGCATTGTACTGTGTAAGAGGAGATGACAGAACTGTGGGAGAAGATGCCTTCAGAGGGAAGATTCATACTGCAGGAGTTCATAAAGAAGTGGACCGTCCCTATACCTGATGCCCACTGCGTTAGGGCTAATGTACTGCAGCACATTTATGGTCCTGCGCAGGCGCCGGTCCACAAAGTGTGCATCCCAGGCTGGGTAGCGTTTTCTGGGCATGTCTATCTTAATGAGAGGACCCTCGGGCTGGATGGGCCTGCCAGCGGCATCCACAGGCTCTGTGGACCTCACCTGGAATACTGGTAGGCAGGTGTCCGTGGCTGTTTCATCTGACTCCTCGTATTCCCCTGCCAAACCCCGTGTGGGGGTGGCCTGAGAACCACGCGGTCCGGGTGTGGGAGCCATGGGCTCAGCCTCGGGGGGTAATGGAAGGCCCCAAAGAAGCTCAGCGCAGCATGAGCTGGCCAGCACCCTCAACCGGGGACCCATGGGGTGTAGGACCCCGTAATAGAGAACCATACAGCCCACACCTGAGGCAAAGCACAGGAAGACACCACAGAGGGCAAAAGCGGCATAGGCGTCAGTGGTGACTGGGTCACGATACGCATACCAAAGGAGGCTTAGGATGGCATTTTCTAACAGTACTACTGTATAATAGGTTACCATTCTGTACCGCGTCCGGCCCTCGCGTACATTGAACCAACAGAAGACATAGACCACGCCCACCACCATGTTGAACAGTACTTCCTCCCACTTGGACATGCAGAAGTCGGTGCCGCCATGGATGACCCAGAAAGCCATGGCACACCAATGGACCACCACAAAAATGCCAAAGTAGATGTGGAAAACCGAGGCAAATAGGGCAAGGGAGATCACCCGTGAGGAGATGGTAAAAAGGCGCCAGAACAGATGCACCAGGGCACCTCTGTAACTCATGCTCTTCTTGTCGTCACGTGAATCACGCAGAAGTTTGTGGTAAGATGCTAGCACCCAGGCCAGGGACAGGAGGGAGGACATGGCTGAAAGACCTGTGAATATAGACGGAGAGAGAGTGTGAAAGGAGAGAAAGACTAAGAATGAGACACACTGACATGCTGTGAGATGGGTTTTAAAAGCACCAGAAGTTTCAAGAAAAATCCTGTTTTTATTTCTAGTATAAAGCATAATCCAAAGAAAAATACTTTTATCTTGACTTGGCTGGCGCTCCACTTACAGTACATTTCATTTCAGCCAAAGCAATCCATCACATTTTAGAAAGCCATATTATTACCAAGATCATCATAGGTCATTCAGTCAACAACAATTCAGTTTCCTTAGGACTGGTATAACAGTAGAGACAGCACATATGTCAGAGCAGTAACCTGCTACATGAAAAATGATAGAGGATTATCTGCAGAGCAGCAGCATGGTGCCTCTCAGCAAATGTATTGATGGCATTTCTATAGACACCCAGACAGGGGAAGGTATCGCTTCTTATGATTGAATTGCCTTCCTTGGGGAGCTGTTTTGCACGTGGAAACTGGAATTGTAAAAGAGGTTTAAAAAATGATGAATGTTTGAAATTGTATACAATGGTGGAGAATACTGCTCACTGTAAATAAAGTGATATGTGAACTTCACAGAAAATGAATTGTCAGTTTAAAATATGGAACCATTTCAGCCTTACGGGACAACAGTATGATGTAATGCACAAAAGAAGGATATGATAGATGTCTTGAATAAGACACACACATAATGAGAGTGGTGTGTTGCCTGTATTGTGACATATGGAAGTCCTTACACTGGAGCCACTCAGCATTGTTGCTCTGGATCATAATGCAGAGCTGCAGCACCAGCTGAGGGGCGCTTTCTAAGAAGGTCTCCAGCAGTCGCAGCATGTTGACATCAGCATACTCGTACATCATAGCCCAGTAAAAACGCCGCTGGTTCTCCTTCTGCCTGTGACTCTGTATACCGAGGTACATGGTGCGGATGTACCTGCGTAGAAGGAAGGGCGGACAGTTAGACAATTTGATAACATGTTTACCTTATTGACACAACAGGCACAGGAACAATATTTAAAATGTCTGCATCACCTGCACACGGTTGAGTTTTGAGAACCTTAGCATACTTAGTCTCTATCATTTTTAGTAGCACAAATAAATATTGTAATTTACATTCATAACGGATAAAGATATTCACATCTTTACCAAGGAAATTAATATTTAATTAAAAAAAAACACATATTAACACATAATCTTTGATAAACAAAAACACATTGCAGGAAGCTGTGGGGATAAAACTGAAAGAAAAATAAAATAGAGACAAAGAAAAACAATGTAGTACAATTTAAATGAGTAAGAAACCATCCTTTACTATTCTACACATACTCGAACTATACTCCTGTCAAACCAACTAACTACTTGCATTTCTTTGCAGCTTTATTCCACAATATCTGGCTTTTGTAACGCAGCTACAACAACACTTAAACATTTTACTATCATCTTTTTGATCCGCAGTAGGCATGGCAATGATCATTCTCACCACATGACCCTTATTGTCAGCTGTATGGGCTATTTTCATGATTTGTGTAGTTTCATAACGGTGAAGTGATTCTGGTGAAGCCATGGAAGTGCTGGGTAATGCAGCTGAGGAGGGACGGCTAATTGAATCAAGCTCCTGTTGCCATCCAAGCTGTACCACTGCTTTGATGGCATTGTGTACTGCTGGGCAAACATGTAATGGGCCCGGGGCTGTGATATAGCTAATTAAGATCATAATCTTCAGTGGGTATGGATTAAGAAAATGTAACGCTGCAGTCGAAGCCGCCCATTAAACATGAATGGAAGAAGACTACAAGTAATTATGAGGAAAACATTTTGCAGAATCTAAGCCTTGGAAGGAAAGATCCCAAAATCCTCAGTAAAAACATCAATCCATCCAACTCCAAAGAATCAAGGCAACAAAAAGAAGTAAAACTGCAGCTTGGCGGTGTTTTACCCTCTCTAATGTGTAAACAACTTCCGCTCTTCAAATATGTTAACTCAGAGAGAAAACAATCACTGAAACCGTTACGACAGTTAGAGTTATCTTAAGAGTGGATTCAGACATTTCTTATTGTGTTGTAACCGCAGGGCCTATCTGCCTGAGCTGGCAGAGTAGCCAAATAAATCCTCCACTTGATGTGAAGGCAGTCAACCGAGGACAATAGTGTAGCAAGGACAAAAATAAACTAGACAGTAGCACTCCCCAAAACAAATTGAGAGGCCATTGATCTAAACTCAGTTCCTAAGAGTGAGACAGAAATCCACTGCAGCATAGCAAACAAAGACACAAAATGCTTATGAGCGGTTTTCAACATAATTAGCTTCTGCATTAGCTATTGGGAAAGAGATTACTGCTTAATTTGAAATGACGTTGAGATCAGTGCCATGCAAAGAATGCATCATCTAGTCGGGTCTGATTGCTTTTTGTTAGTGCTTAGATTGAACCACTTCCTACTCACAGTACATACAATACAACTCAGTAGACCTTCAGCTAAATGTGATAATGGGGGTGTGAAATACATCTGGTACACATGCAAGGGGGAGGAAATTGCTCCTCTCCCATTGTTTCACTTGAGCTCACAAAAAATTAAAGCATATGTCGAGGTTTATACCTCAACAATGATATTTTTTTTTTATTGATGGTTGGGTGGGGGCTTAGATAGGATAACTTTCATGGTTGTAATAGTTATAGCTATAGATGTGACATTATCATTTAGTATAGTTATTTTTTCTGTGATCTTTAATACTTATTTCATGCATAAGAATATCAGAATGGTTTGGTGAGAGATCCGCAAAAAGACTTATAAAAGTGACTAATATATGTAAATATGATACTTGTGCACAATGACTCGAAATCTAAATTCAATTGGTCTTATTTTCCACATCAAAGCTCCCTAGGCTTTCATTTTCTTTTTCTGGCAATGTTGGCAAACCTCTACATAGTCAACTCTGTCAGTCAGTTAGCTAAAGGACAGCCAGTGTCCCTCAATTTTTGAACGAAACTGAACAAAGGAATCAATGGAGGAAAAACTCCCACATACAGCAACTGTACCCCCAATATTTGTTTGGAAACTTGATGACACAAAGATCTGCCTGTCATATAGACAGTGAATAACAACCATTCACATGTTTTGTCAGACAGTTATTATCCACACTAGTGTGACAAAACAAACTCAAAATATCCCCCGAGGAGGATCTACTCTGTCCCCCGCACTTCTCTGGCATCATTTACTCACTGAGCCAAACCTGCTAATGCATGCAGTAAACGAAAATAGAGAAAGCTCTGGCTGGGCGAGGGAATTTAGGAGCAGGAACGGGTGGTCTTCCTCGGGACAGTGGACAGAAGGGACAAGAGAGGAGGCCAAATGGACTGAAGTTTTTTGGGATCAATAGCTCTGGGCTGTAAGAAGCCCCATTATATCCAGAGGTAAAGGCTGGCATTCCGTGACATTTTCAGTCGGACTGGTAAATGTCAGAAGAAGCAAGTCAACTCCTCTCTCTCACTAATGACATGCCACGGAGACCTACACAGACTTTTTGTCTCCATTCCCGCTATTTCCATTAGTCTGTGTGTTCCAGTGATGCGTCTCACTGGTGTGTAGTGCCTCTGTCAAAAAAAGTAATTGTCATGGTCTCCATAGATGTCTCACTTTGAAAAAACAACCTTACAGTCATGTGAGCTGCTCTGTGAGGCAGTAGCTACCGAGGAACAGCTGTGCTTTGAGCTAAATGCTAATGGCAGCATGCTTCAATGCTCTCAACTGCAAGGCTTACATGCTGATGTTCAGCAAGTGTGAAGTACAGCTGCAGCTGATGTGTGTCATTTCATTTTGCAGGTACGTATATCTATAGTATTAACCAAACAGAAACGGCTCTACATGACAAGTTGTTCAAATTCATCCAGTAGCAAATTATTTTTAACCGTTGATTAGATACTAAACGTAATGGTGGCGCTAGAGTAAAAATCATAGAATTACTAAAGTCAAACTAAATGCTGAGAGACTAAGGGAGTCACCAAAATCAGTTGTCTGGGCATCAAAGGTGTTTGTTCCAAATTCATTGCCATCCACTAAAATACAGATGACAATGCAATTCCTAGAGCCAGGTTGCTAATGTGGCTAGGATATTGATATTTGATTTGCTCTTTCCTAAACACTGGCTTAAGATCAGCAGTGCACACTTGAATTCTGTTATTGCCTATTATTTATTTTAAACAAACCTACAGGAGCTTACTGTACCTTCCGTTGGTGCAATAATCTACACTTCCGCTCTGATATTCATTCAAAAAAACGAAAAAAAGTATGGTTTCCAGTACACTTTACAACCGGCCCTTTCATTTGATACCAGGCTACACTTTATTAGTTCTTTTTCCCATTGTTTCAGCAAAAAAAAATGTGTGCAGTCAAACACTTTGGGTTTTCACAGCTGTCATAAAAATCTGAACTCACTCCATCACATTCCAACACACACATAGCGCATGCCTTAGCAAGAATCGTACACACCCTATGATTGTGATGCACACGTCTAACACTCCCACTGTCCCGTTTTCAGATGTAGTAACACAAATGGCTGTCTAAAAATAAGCACACACAAATGCGTGCGTCCACACGCAGTCTTGTCAGTACTGTAGGTAAAAGGGGATTTCCTATCTATTCCAGACACATTTGTCAGATTCTTTTTTTTTGCCTTCCTCCCTTCATCTCTCGGCCATGCACCACTTAGGCTGTGGTCCACTCCTTGATGCTTTCACCCCCCCGTTCCCTTTTAGCTCCATAGCTCCACTACAGAGCTCTTCATGAATTATTTGTGGCAAGATCATAGCGATCGCTCATGGCTCGTTAAGTAACGTACGGATGGCCTAACAGCTCTACGCTGTGCTGGGGTCGTGTTCCAAGATCAGCCGTCTGCCATTGCTGTCAATACACAGCCAACCATACCCCCCCCCCCCCCCCCCCCCCATTTTGAGATGTGATAATGAACCGCAGTGAGCGACACACCATGTGGTACCTTCTGCAAGTTGTTTCTCCCTCTCCTCTTAAGTCATTGACCAATGAGTCATCCAACTACCCTTACACTAATTCCTTGAGGGGGTGGTTAGAAGGATCGCACCGACGGACCCAGCCAAGTTTGACAGCATCTGTCTTCTAAGTCGATCGTGGGAAGGCTCCGCAACTCAGACTGCATTCATATCTTCTCATAAGCTGATTCACAAGAAGATCACTGGTACCATTACAGCAGCATGGAGCAGAGCTTATGCATTGGCTGTTAACAGGTGGAGTCCAACAGAACGCTAAGCATGGGGGACACATAGCATACACAAGGCCTGAGGGTTTATGAAAAAGTGTGTGTGTGTGTGTGTGTGTGTGTGTGTGTGTGTGTGTGTGTGTGTGTGTGTGTGTGTGTGTGTGTGTGTGTGTGTGTGTGTGTGTGTGTGTGTGTGTGTGTGTGTGTGTGTGTGTGTGTGTGTGTGTGTGTGTGTGTGTGTGAGAGAGAGTGAGTGAGGTGGAGTCGATGCCAGCTGCGATGAGTCACACCCTGAGTCACTCAGAGGGGCTGCACATCGACTCTCAATGAGGTCTAAACCTCCTTTATCAGGGAGATTTAACTGTCTCCCTCTTTTGCGTCTCTGCGTCTTTGCTTCTTCTGCGTCTCTCACTCTTTTCATAAGTCTTCCTAACACCCTGCCTTCATTGCAGGACAGAATTCAATTTCTGTCTGTGGAGATTTTTCTTCTTCAATACTGACTTTTTCATGAGGAAATTGGTGGAGGGTGTGTGGGAGTGCGGTTACAGCAGGTACTTCAAATAATTGGCTAATCGTTTTATTCTCTACCTGTTCTGTTTGGCTTGTGGTTTTTAAATTCATTGCCCAGTTAGATGTTATCGGCAATTCTGTCTATAATGAAGTTTTTGCAGTTTTTGAAAACACACCAAGTTTTATCTTTAGGTCCCATATGAGTTACTGTTGTGATATATAAAATTCATCATTTATTTATAATCTACTTGTTTCCCAATGTCCATGCAATGCCCATATAACTTTCCCAGGATCTAGTGTATAATTTATTTTTCAATTCTTCCCTCTAGCTCTGCACAGCCCTCTGCTGCCCTGAGGGAGTCAGTTTGCTTCAAACTAAACAGGAGGCCAGAGGTAAGAAAGTGTTGAGAATTTAAACTTTTCTTTCTTGTCCTTCAGCTACTCTATCAGGTCTCCTTTTAAGTTGAAATGACCATCATTTTGTAGTAGCAACCTTACCTACTTAGTACAAAAAACACACATAATATTGCCATCTCGTATGCTTTGTTGCAGCCAGCAAAAAATCCTTTTGTGGCTTTCTATCAGAGTATGAATGGGATTGCTCCAGTCTGCTGGAACCTCACTGGGATGGATCACAGATAGCTGGCTTTAGTTTTTCTTGTGATACTGATATTCGGAGGAGAAAGTCATTTCTCACTCAGCCCTAGTAAGGTCAACAGTACGGGTGAGCTGTAGAAAAACTGTCTTGGATTCAGCGTCTTGCTCAAGGACACTATCCTTCACTGCCGTCTCACAAATGTACGATTCTTTCGCCCTTTACAGTGAATGAAAAGTATCACAGCTCCAGCGGGAGCTTAACAGTAATGTTGTGTTCTTCCTCATTTACCTATTTGTGCAGCGCTAAAGCAAACTGTTAAATGCACATCTCTGAATGGTATGCCGTGATGTCTTAAGAAAATGCTAACGTTTATGTATGTCAAGACGAGGGATTTTCTTAACTTCCAGAAACACTTTGAGGCGCAATGGGCTTTCCCTTTAGAAGTGTAGCACTGATCCTACATCAGATATGTCTTTATCCTCCTTATGGCGGTGAAGAGCCCTGGATGAAAGGCTGTCTGAGTGGAGATCTGAGTCCCACAGGCAAGTTAGACACTCACATACAAACACACAACGATCTGTGACCAGCGCCTCTGGGCGATTGCTACGCCGAGAGCTGCTGGAATGCTGAACAGAGATGTGATTGACATGATGCAATCTGAAAGCGATGGGACGCATCAAGCCGAGATGAGAAACGCTGTGTCAAGTTTGCTCCCCCCTGTCAGTTCTTGGAGTGTGTACTGGTTAACCACCTCTGACGTCTTGACTAAATATTATCACTGTAATTATAACACGCCATACGTAAACAACATTTCATGTGGTCTGTTAAGAGAAGTGATTCTTTTGACTCTCGATTAATAACTTGATTACAACCATTGGGGGATAATGGGCCTTTTTCACAGAAAACATGACGGCAATTAATTCAAAAAATGTAAGTAATGCTGGCTGGATTCCATTTATCAGCTGGATCTTGTTATTTAGAGTCAGAGATATTTTCTATTTGGGGAAAATAACTACAATTGTGTCAACAGACTTATGGTTGGATGCAAGCCAGTTCATTGGTTGAAAAAAAATGGTTAAATCAAAGAAAGGGGATAAAGGACAGAGGGGGTAACCATCCTCCATCTTAACAAGGGATAAGGGATAAAACTTAATTGAGTTTAGGGTTAAGGTAAGAAAATTGAGTTTAGCTTACTGACGTTCTAGACAACTTTTACCTCGTGTCAATGTACATGAAGCTGACATTTTTAACCACCCTTCTGGTAGCTAATGAATGTTGTCTTTTATGTGATGGCAACTTAGAATGTTTAATGAGTCCACACAAACACTATCCCCCAGCATGTTTAGTGGCTCTCCTCTACTGTACTCCTTCTCTGTTTCTCTCTGCACAGCCAGTCATTTGTCACCATTAGCAACGGTCCACAGGTACCCAAACTCATTGCACTGTGACCATGTGACATTATCCCTCCTCTTCGACGGGTGGGTAGCAGAGACAAAGGGTAAAAGAAAAAACAGGAGGAGAAGATATGAGATGATAGTGGATAGAGAAGAAAATAAAGGAAAGGACAGGAGAAATAAAGAGGAAGAGGAGTGGACGGTGTAGGTGAAGTCATGTGATCAAGGCCTCTCTGCCTTTAGATAGAGGTCAGCCAGATTGAGGCTGATCTAAGATCATTTGGGGTTATTCTCCAATAATGGGCATGATGCGGATAACGAAGTGCAGATTCAGTGTCAGTGCTAAAGAGACGGGATGTTGTCTTGCCTTTCAGAACAGTATTGATCACTGAGCATTAGCTGCTATCAACATCACTTTCAGATGTGTCATCAAATGAAGGACAGGTTTGATTAAAATGTTGATTTCAAAGATTATAAAACCTCCAAACCTGCCGTAAACTCAGCCTGAACTCTTGCTTGTCACATTTCGCTGAATTTCCCCTGGCAGCATTGTTTGTATGGGCCTAGTGTTTGTTGAGTAGTACATACTGTTGTCCCTTATCGACCAGATGTCACATCGCTTTGAGCGATTGAATCCATTTTCATCAGGAGAACAAAAAGTCTTACAGCACAGAAATATATGCTTCTTTTAAAACTGCAGATTAACCGTCAAAAATCACTATCAAACTAAAGTTACTTTCATTGTGAAATAATATGATAAACGTGGTTTTGGTTATTTGAAGCTGGGTTATCAAATTGTACAAATATCCTCTACAGTTTCATAAAGGATAATGTCCTTAAATGTCTCTTTTATCTGACAAAGCAGCAAAATATCATTTTTGAGTTTAGTGATGTTTAGTATTTTTCTCGACAAATGATTTGTTTCAGCGCTAAAATACACTGAGAACATGAAATGCTAACGTTACTTGATGTAAAATGAACAATTTGAGCTTGTTTCACTCCCTGCATGCTCGGATAACCACCCCTTTCATGTTCCTTCCTTTTAATTTGAGTTTTTTCATGAAATGGGTGGCTGTGGCTTTTTAAAGGTTAATATGTCAGTTACAGTAATATCACTGGATTACTTTCTCTAACACATGGCGCATTACAGCTTGTTCACAGCTCCTCAATCTTAACACACATGAATCACGCTGCTTTGAGACTTCCCCTGTCACTGACTTTACAATATTAAGAAAGGTGGTTATAACAGTAACAGTCACTCTTCTTCTGCTTCCTTAAAATGCTTTCCTTGGAGAGAAATAGCCCCGATAGCCTGAAGTGAAATCTCCCCCTTCCCTTCCTATCACCCTCCATCTCCCCACCGCTGTTGTACTGTTTTGTGGCTGCTCTAACTAGGAGGAAGGGCCAGATTATGTACGGATTAAGAAGAAAAGGCTTGACCCACTTGCTTTTCAAAGAGCGCCAGATCAAAAAAGGGATCGTCTGGAAGCTGGCTCCCATTCAGTATCGGCACTTGTGTTGTGCTGTGAGGGACACTTGAAGCCTGTGTTAGTCGCTCTTAAGACTGTAATTAGCAGGGCTGGTTTATGTTTAAATGCTTCCCTGATTTACCGACTAATTGAAAGTTCTCCGTTTAAATCTCTTTTATCCATGTGAATTTTATCCACCACTATCACATCACTCAAGTTTGATTGGCTTGCTGGCAGGTGAGTGGGCATCAAGCATTTTTTTCAAGCCCGGAAGATAACACAAGAATAAAGGCAAAAGCCAAGTCAGCACACAAGGAGGAAAAGAGGAGGGTTGGGGGTGGGGGTGGGGGGGTTGAGATAACTGCCAAGAAAGTGAAGGAGAGCAAGCGAGAGGAGGAGAGAATAGAGAGAAATGACAGTGTGATGTGGTGACAGAGGAAGTGGAAGGAGGCGAGAGGTGGCAAACTTGGCAAGACAAAGACACAAGGAAAAGATACTAGAGGTAGCGAAAAACCTGGGGAGTGAGAGGAGAGTGAGAAGAGGGGAGTGAGAGAGAATGAGACCCAGGAGGTAAACTAATCACCGAGCACGCAATGCAATTTTCTGGCTCTGTGCCTCCACTCCACCACACTCCTCCCTCCTCTGCTCCCGCTCCCTTCCTCCCACCAACCCTCTTCGTCTCGGGGGCTCTTTTCACTATTCAGCTCACATACACCGTCTCTCGCTCCTCTATTTATCAGGCGCTACCATTTCAGCACCCCCCTCTCCTCTCTCTTAACATTGCCCAGTGATACCCTCCGGGTCCCAAAAATGGATTGACCCACTCTGGCTATCAGCATTAAAAAAAAGAGCTGTAAATGAAGGAAAAGAGTGTTATTAAATAATTACTATCATTTAGTGGTTGATGTTTCATATTAGACGTGTCTTTATGATAAGGTGTTTGTGTGACAAGGTGAATGATGGGAAAATACAGTCACAAATAATATAAAGACATGCCGTCTGTGTGTAGTGTGCCTTTCCCCCCGAGGTGAAGGCATTTAGGAAACGTTTGATAACGCTGCAGCAAAGGTTTGAAAGTGTGTTCAGTCTCTCTCCCGAGAGCGTCGGCGGCGCCTGCCTGCCTGCCTCACTGTTTGCAGCGCCTTGATGATGATGATAGATGTTCACTCCAGACATGCAAATGAAGGAGGTGGCTCCCTAGAACTGCGCACATGCTCTCACTCACAAACGCACGCACAGGCACAGACAAACCAGCACATGCATATGTTTGACTATGATCAAGTCATCCATTGATATATTAATCTTCCTCTTTACGAAATTTCCCCCCCGGGAAAATGCGTAAAGCTCCCACACACAGCAGCCTCTATTTTTTCATTCTGCGCACTTACTTGAGAGGAAGATTTGTCACAGTGTGCTGATTTGAAACATAGTGGCTTTCCCAAAGAGGAGACGTGTGAATGTATCAGGGTAAGTCTCCTTATTGACATGCAGTATATCACCTCATCCAACATCAGTGCCACTGCCGTAGCTTTGTGGCTTATTGGGACACAGAAATACACACTTAGTGAAAAACAAAGCGACAGACTGAAGGATTGATTTCAACAAGCTTATCAAATGTGCACTCTTACATATTCTCCCTGTCAAACATACATAAATATAGAACGTGTGTGCATAGCACAGCCATATCAGGCTTCAGCACAGACCAACATGTCAGTTTCCATAACATGCAGTACACACAACATACAAAGATCACTTGCAATCATATGACTCGTTCCTATTCAAGTGAAAAAAAGGAAATACCCACAATCCCATTTTTACACAAGGCTTCCCACCATCAGACAGTGTCAGTATGGGAAAACCCTGAGCCCTACGCTAACCTGAGGGGATTCAATGACACAAAACATATGTGTGAGCCCCCGACTGCTAGTCACTGACAGGCATGCTGAGCAAAAGCTGTTGTGACAGATCAAAATGTCAGCCTGGCAGGCGCAGGGAGGGAGAGATGGAGGCAGACGGAGAGGGAGAAAGCACATTAAGTGGCCCCCATAACAACTAATCCAGAGGTGCTCTGGCTATGCAGGGTCCTTTAAGGTCACAGACGCGCGCTACTGCAGTCGGACTGCACAGCAGACTAAGGGAGATTTAGTTACTGACAATGAGGCATAAAAATTAGGAGTCATCATAGATTCCTTGAGGAATACACACACACACACACACACACACACACACACACACACACACACACACACACACACACACACACACACACACACACACACACACACACACACACACACACACACACACACACACACACACACACACACACACACAGAAGTGGTGGAAAAAATATATTTCTCCTGCCCATTCCAGCTTTTTCAGCCCTATAAACAGCTTCCTCCCATCACCCAAACACCGGCTAACACAATATGATATAAATCCTCTGAGACAGCAGCCTGGAATTATGGTGTCAGCTTTTTTCTAGTGTGCGTGCGTTAAAAACGCACGCACACTAGAGGCACACACCGACACAACACACTCGGCCAGGATGAGAACTCCTGGGTCTGCTCTACCTTTCTTTGCTGGGGGATGGTGAGACGGAGGATAGAAGGCAAAAAGCGATGTGGGGGGATGGGACCAGATCGATAGAGGTATCCTGGGAACTCTTCCTTTCTTCCATGAATCCATGCAGGGAGATCGGATGCTGACAGGACAAAGACCCCCTTTAGACACCGGATCTAGGCCTCTGCACCATCTGAGGGGACTTCATCAGTTTGAGCAGTCACAAACATCCCTCATGCTGTAATCCTTGTCTTATCAATAAAAGAAGTGTGTGTATGATAGCAGCAGTATCTCCTCGTCCGCGCCTCTGGGTGAAAAGCAAAGGGCTGTGATGTGTGATAAGATACAAACTGTGTGTGGAAATGAGTGATGTAAAGATAACATATCCAGAGGGATGTGTGTGTTTTTTATTGAACAGTTTTTAAGATAGTGGTGTAACCTGGGGTAAATAAATTATGTCTGACAGGCACAAATCTTTTATGTTTACAGTATACATCATGCGGCTTTGGCTGATTAGTCAATACATGACTTGTATACATTATCTTTGCCAGCTGTTGTTTTTAATAGTCAGATGCTTTTTAATTTGAAGTCAAGACGTCTAGTTACAACGTAAACCTCCTAAATAAATCTATTCGCTTATCATAGCTGTGGATTTCAGGCTGGAAGTTAATCAATTGAGCGTGATGACAAAGACAATCACGCGGGGGTATTAGTGATGCAGTTTTCAGTTTATGTCAAAGTACTTTTTAGGCTCCATGAGTCACCCTGTTTTGCTATCTGCCGTTGGTTAAGTGGAAACCTTTAAGTAGAGTTTGTTTGGCTATTATTTTAAATGAACACTGTATTTTCACTCCAATGACGCATACCTTGTTACCTAAAGACTATACTTGTATACCTGAATAGAGCCACGTTCGCTCCATTAAGGCTTGTTTTCCGCATGTCATGTGACAGTGAAACACAATTTGGCCATTACCGCTACAGAGCACTTAAAGTTCAGTGGGTGAACGGAGAGAGAGGGATGGGAAGAAAGAAGAGAGGGTCTGTGGTTGTTTGGATGAGAGATTAAATGGTGTGTGTGTGTGTGTGTGTGTGTGTGTGTGTGTGTGTGTGTGTGTGTGTGTGTGTGTGTGTGTGTGTGTGTGTGTGTGTGTGTGTGTGTGTGTGTGTGTGTGTGTGTGTGTGTGTGTGTGTGTGTGTAAGTAAATGTGGGCAGAGTAAGTGAATGATAGGAATCGGTAAGTAATGGTCAGAGTGAAAAAGATACATCTAAATTGATTTTTTTGTTTTTATAGCCTCAAATATACACACATCATAAAAACATTATCCAAGAAAAGTTTATATCTATAGTACAAGTATATGAGTTTTACCTTAAGTTTCACAGTATCAAATAAACAAATACACATGGATAAACAACATACAGACACTGCTTTAACAACATTGTGTTTTGACAACTATTTGGAGATTATTAGAGAGAGAGAAAGAGAGAGAGAGAGAGAGAGAGAGAGAGAGAGAGAGAGAGAGAGAGAGAGAGAGAGAGAGAGAGAGAGAGAGAGAGAGAGAGAGAGAGAGAGAGAGAGAGAGAGAGAGAGAGAGAGAGAGAGAGAGAGACTCCTGGGAGCTTCTAAGTGATGGTAACTGGACTCCAACATGTTGCAGTCTGGGAAGTCTCCTGATGAATAGGACAGAGGGAGGGCAGCGCAGGAGGGGTGGGAAGACAGGAGAGAAGCTCGCTGCGTAATGTACGGGCCAGGTGCCAAGGTGTCCATTTCATTCACAAAACCCCTGAGCATGTCCAACCTCAGGCAGTACAATCTGCTGCTACTCAGCCCGGGGGAGAAAGGCTTCTCTCATTCCTGCATCTCCTTCCTTGCTTTAATTCTCCTCAGTTTCGCCTTTGTTTTTCTATGTTTAGTTTCCTTTATCATGCTTTGCCCTGCCTTTTTTATTTACCTTTGCACCATGACTTTGGATTTGTGTAAAACAACCAGTCAAGCAGTTGTTGCTTTGAGACTCCCACGCTGACTTCATAAAAATATTTTCCAATCGTAATAAAGTCTTTTGGCACAGAACATATGAAAATGTTAATTATACCTAAAGTCTGACCATTAGCTTTCAGGGCTGTGTGACTGATGTTTTTAACTGCCAATATTACCCCCTTACTTAGGTTACAGCAGACTCTCCAAAATGGAAGAGTGTGGTTTTACAATTTTCATAAAAAGCGTCCAATCCCACAGAAAGCAGCTCAACTAACCCTGACAATGTGGTAATTTGAGTAATGAGCCTGTCTGGTCATCATTTTTGACACAAAAAAAACAGCACATACAGAAATATATTCTTGTAAAGGATGAAACTATTATTGACATCACTTTGGTTGAGATATTGAAGACTTCTCATTTGCAAATTCAAAACACAGATTTAGTATCGTAAAAACATGTACAAATGTGCAGCTTGCAACTTTCCAGTGACATGCAGAAGGTAAATTGGTATTTGAGCCCGCTGATACTCACAAAGCAGACCACAGAAAGTTCAACAAACAGCTGAGCTTCAACATAGATTGGTTGCTCAGGGATAAAGAGATACCTTCTGCATTGCAATGACTCATTACAGTTGTGTGTTTATATACATGTCTGTGGGTGTGTATGTAGGTGTATCAGAAAATACATCTATTGTTTCCAAAGATTACCATTATGTGGGCCTGGGCACATGTTGATGAATATGTATGTGTTAAAGTTAAAAATGCTGTAGATATTCTTGTAGGATAAGGGGTAATGGGTGGGTGGACAACCAACATGGGTTTTGGAAGAAAAGACGCAAGGCTCAACAAGGAAAGAATTGTATGCAGAGTGATTTTGTGATTCTTAAGCAGAAGCTTGGAGCATGACTTAAGGAGTGGGTATGGAGAGAGGAAGATTGGGAGGAGGAGAGGGAGAGAAAGTAGGACAGAGATGTGTGGGCCCTGGCTCTGGAAGGACGGTGGCTCTAATCAGGACCCAGCAGCTGCTATTACTCCAGCGCTCTCTAAGGGAGGCCAGGCAAAATCCTACTCATGCTTCAACATCACGGAGGGAAATCTAAATCTCACAGGATCCTGTTGGAAGCAATGTAAAAACAGAATGTACTCTGTCCTGCTATATTAAGACATGGTGAGAGCTGTACATAATTTGGTATATTGATCTGCAGATGAAGAGGATCAGCGTGGAAGTGATAAGAAAAGCATATTTTCAGCAGTGTACATTTCATCCCAAGTAGTAGATATTGATAGACCTAAGCCTTTTCTCAACAGGCCTGTCAAGCTTCTCAACATGCCGACACTGCATACCTGGGAGTAGAAGTGATGAAACCAAAAATTCTAAAAATGTCAGAGACTGAATCAAACATTGTGGTTATCTGCTCCAAGCTGCAAAAGATGGCATGTCCACTAGCTACAGCAGCAACCGTACCAAGTCATAAAGGCCTGAAAGCATGTCATCAACATACTTTACTGTGTGTGTGTGTGGGGGGGGGGGGGGTCACATATTCAGATTACAAAAAAACACATTGGATGTGCTAGTCCACATCCACTGTGGCTGAAGTACCTGCCGGCACAATGATTAGCCCAGAGACAAAGAGCTTTTATGCATTGTGAAAGTACGAACAAGCATCTAAACAATTATCCAGATTCAATGAGTTGATTTTGAACAGGGGGGACGAAATAATATAGATCCAAGATGAAACTGAAATAAGGGCAGGACTCAGAGAAAGAATTGTTAAAGAAAAGTCCGTCTGCGATTTCAGCACCACGGACAGCGCCATGGACACACAGCACAGTTTGGTTCCTGATGTTTCATGGCCACGACTGACGATATATTCTTTCATGCTCGTTTACTTGCTAGCTTCTTAGGCATAGCTAAAGAAGCTATGGGGGGCGGGGCTGGCACAATGTTAATCAGTTGCAAAACCTTGACCTGCGACACAAGTTATATAGCTGTTAAAATATTTTCATACCAACTTTTATCGGCAAACAAATTGTTTTCATGCAAGGCACCAACGCCCTAATCCCTGCAGCAAACCCTCTAGCAACAACACCCAGAGACACCTCACACTGAAATATTAAACAGCAAATGGGAAGCGACAGTCTCTCGAACACTCAGCACTTTGAAAAACAAGCTGTCAATATGAGCACCCTGGAAGCACATGAAACTTGAAAGAGACAGACAGTTACAGAGATGCAGAAACGGAAAGAGATGGAAGACACGCTGACGTCTTTGTCTCCCCCGCTGTGGACTAAGGTGCTGTAGACTCTGACGAGGAATTGTCGATCTATATCTAAAGTGGATAGCAGAACCAAAGGAGCTACAGTGTGTTCACCCAGGAGGCCATGCAGGGTGAAAAGCCTACAAAATACTTACCTTTGCATTGGCACGCTGCACTTGAATCATTTGGAGAGATGATCGTGAGGTTTTGAACCATGACAATCTTTTATATTACTGTATTGCAAGATTTTCTTCTGACTGAGAGAAAAATGCAATGTAAATCCTCAGCATACGCAACGAAAATCAACTTCCACATTGTTTGAAGACTACAGACAATTGTGCATCCTAATTTGCTGTACAGCCTTATAGCCCTTCTTTGTCCCAAACAGCCTATCGCATTTGTTAGACATTGAAGGAGTTGTATGCTATAATTAAATATTAAGGCTTTTGTTTTGTAAAACCGATCACAAGTTAATTCAGTGATTATTGAATGATAACACATTCTACAGATCTCTATCCAAAAGCCCAATTGTTGAATTCAGGAGTCAATACAACTGATAGCACAATATTAACATCCCTGATAATTGTGTGGGGCACGGTGGGTGTGTACTGTAGGTTGCATCGCATTCTGTGGCATTATGTAGTGTCTTTCAATTAACTGCAATTCAGTCAGACAACTCACGTGTTTCATTAATATGTTTATTAGAAGCAGTATATAGTTTGAGTTTGGCGTCTAGGCTCGGGCCTCATCACTCCACATATTAACATAGAACATTGAGTGATGATTAGATAACTAACCCCCGAGCCTACAGGTGGAAGCTGGGGAAGAAGCTGGGGTGGTGGTGGGGCAGGTGAGCATCGCCAACGTGAACGCAGCAGCAGCAGCAGCAGCAGTCAGGTAAACGCATTAGCAGCGTGGAAACAGCAGTGCAGCAGCTGCATTAGCGAATCAGAGGTAGGCAGATCCAACAGCTTAAATAGAGCGCCAGATTAGGAGACTGTGTTTGGTTGGTTGCAAGTATGACGAGGGGCGTTATGTGCGAATGTATCATTGGTGCTCGAGTTGACTGCTTGAACTAGCTCGCAGGCTTCGCCCCATTTTCAGTATCCTCCGTATTACCAATTGAATGTTTTTTTTGGGTTAGGGTGTGAATTCAGCTATCTAACCTTAAGTCCTACTACTCCAATAATAACTCCACATCATCAAGGATTAGGGTTAGGATTATCATCAAGAATCTTAAACTATCCCCGAGAACCTCTCATAAAAAGATATTTTATGAAAAGGCTGATCTTCCCTCCATTAGAGAAACACAAAAACGTCCACCCTTTGGTAAAACTTTTAGTCGTTATCAGTGTACAGAAACAAAATCCAACATGGCCCCTAATTTGAACCAAAGTCAGTGTCTAGATTTTGCTTAATCAAATTACCACACAGCAAACAGGAGGCAAGCTCGTAACCTTATTTCCTTGTTGGTGTCTCATTATATGAATTCCCACTGTGCCAGGTTTGTAAAGCATCCAACAACTAAACATCTGGGGGTGGATAATTAGCCAAAGTGCATGCGTATCGTTGTTGCACCCAGGTCACCTCCCCAATTTACATCAGACCACATCAAACGGCTGCATCTCAAGTCTGTGACACACTTCCATCAAAGGCAGCACTCAAGAGAGAGACACGTCTTCAGAAAGGCTCAATATGCCACGGTCGAGTTGCATACCTAAAACAGGCCAGGATATAAGCAGCATTACGCACACACCATGGCCCTCACACACATACACACAAAGTAAACTGCTGGAAAAGGGCCCAAGGTTAGGAAAAAGAAACACACACAAGTTGTATTCAGTAACAACAAACAGGACTCTTTGCAAAATAATGCAGAACAGTCTACGGCTGAATATATATATATGCAGCTTATAAAGTTTCTCTAAAACCAGAATCCTCCCTGTACATCGGCGCTATGACAGGAACATTCACCTTGAAGATTTACGTGCATCCTCAGAGGCTCATGTTTTCTTGGCTTTCCTATTTTTACTGTATTCCGCACGGTGACTGCCTGTGTCAGAGAGCAAGACAAGGCAGTGTTGACTTCAAACAGTCTTGTCCCATCGAACAACACTTCACATGTCTGCCAGCTCTACCTTTGAAGCACCCCGGATGGAGCATGCTCAGTTGCGCTCAGTCAATAAGTCATTATTGGTGACTTTAATGGCAGTGGCTCATCGTGTAAGGTTGTGCACTGGCCCACAGTCAGACGACGGACCACCAATGTGCCACTCTGTACACTTCATCTTACAGATCCAAAGGATAAACAGGAATGAGAAATGTCTTTGGCTTCCATGTTATCTTCTGCTCATAGACTGAATATGAGAAGTAGACATACAGTATAGTAGTCACCGTGATATCATCCATTTGTGTGTGGACTGCGGTTTGATGACTAAAGTTTGGCATTTTGGCTGTCGTTATGTTATTGCCTACACAAATAAAATGAGAGGATGCTGTTTTTAGGCAACATGAATGTTACAATTAACTTGAGAGAGTTCAAGTTTTACCACGCAAAGGCAGACAACACCCAAACTGGACAATACTACTGGTAGCGACCTGTCAATCACAAGTTAGTCCCGCCTCAAAGCATGTCCTGTTTTACTATCTTGATTACTTGGAAGGGGTCTATAGTTTACATAATGAACATCATTCAGCACTGATTGAGAATTTATCAGGACATTTTTATAGGGGATAAATCAAGTGAGAAGTAGGGTCATTTTCTCAGTGGAGTTGCCTTTGTTTTAGCATCATTATTTTGTGCCTTTTTTTTGTTTTTACAATATAGACATGAGGGGACTTTCAAAATTCAAGTCTGGTAAGTCTGGCACTCCCCCCCCCCCCAAGTAGGTCAATCTATTAAAATCTTTGTAAAGATCACCGTCATCCCTACAGAAGCATTCATGTGAAAAGCATTGACACATCCTTAGTTATGTTATCTAACCTTTTACTACTACAGGAGACCTGCCCTTGTGAAGTCGTTACTATCTTACAAGTGCAATAATTCAAGGCCAGAAATTAAACAAATAAAGAAAGGAAGACCTCACACTGCAGCCAAGACAGGAATAGCTTTAACCGGGTCGAGTCTCGCTGTGTAGACATTGGAAAAAGATGTGATGGCACGATTTTAAAGCAAAAACTCACAGCAAGATCAGTAGGTAATCATGAGGCCTGGAGACTGAGATCAAAAACCTCTATGCATACTTCATGGGCAGAGAGAGGCTTTAAAAAGTCTCTTTCATGGCTCCTCTCGTTGTGACCCACTCTGAACCCGTCTGTGTTTTCAAACTTCAATTCCTTATTTCTTTGCTTTCTGCTCTCAGTACTTTTACCCAACTTTTATTGTGGCTTTTATTTTAACAGACACTGACATGAAAAACCTGCCAGTGCAATGACAAAATGCTATGTCGCTATTCTCTTTTCCTTTTCTTTTTCGAAGAAGCAAACTAACAGCATATATTTCATATTTCTGTAGAAAGGAACAACATTATGGCTCAACAAGTTATGACATTAATGTCAACGATTTGACCCAAAATATGGGGAACGATAGGACTACTAACCCTTGTTTTGTACATTGATCAGCTTTTTGTTTTACTTATCTAAAGATAATGATTGTGTCCTGTGTTTAGTCAATGTACATAATCCAATCCTTGTGAGAATGGAGGAGGATGCAAAGCGTCCATTCTCTTTTAAGTATTTCAGTATACAGACAATGAGACTTGCTCACTTATTAGCGTTTATTCATTCGCGTTTCAAACACAAGACAGTCTTGTTAAGGCTCTGGCTTAAGTTAATTCATGTTAAAAGGAGCAACAATGGTACACATCCAGGGCCTTTTTCTCGAACAGTAATGGGCTGAATTGGAGAATATCCATCCTTTTTTGGCAGTCAGATAAGACTTTTCTGTGCAGGCAGCCAATGTGTTTGAAATACTACTTCCCCAACAATTAGCCAAGAACCTCATACTTGGTGAGTGTTAAGTTGGAGGTGGCATCCGATGGTGTTATTAAATGGAAAGTCAGTGGATTACTAAAGCCCTTTCAAGTTATCCAAAGTAGTAGTACAACATTTCATGGCAATTTTAGTTTAGATAGGTTACTCTGGAGTGGGTTGTTAGCAAGCTATAGAAGGCAATATACTGTAGACTACTGACTGGATATTGTTATTATATGAATAACAATTACATGTGAATCTAGTTTTTTTAAATAAATAACTGCATCATGGTAAAAATAAGCAATGCAGTTACATAATATACATAATTAATAAGACAATACAATAAATTGGCTAAACTAAGGTTAGCTAGATTTACTCTTAAGCAAAGCAACTGATAACAGAGCCTCTGTCTTAGGTGCCACATCATCCCTCTAACTCAAGATCGCTCTGTCCCTTGTTTATTTCCTCCGTCTGCACCAGGCTGTGTGTGCGATAGTGACTTTGAGAGAAACTATCATTTCCAGGGAGAAGCGAGGAAACTGGCTCAGTAACGGCACAGCCTCGGGCCTGACACACAGCTCCTCTGCCCAATCCTCAGCGGAGCTGCCTGTAACCAGAACGATACCTGACGGGCGAAAAAGCAAAAGCGAGGCCATGTAGCCTAATGGTGGGTGGAGGCCAGTCACAAGATATTCACATGTACCTTCCACCCTTGAATTCTGGTTGCAGTCTACTCCAGGAACAACTAAGATAGGACTGCTGGGATGTGTTTTATAGGTCATTATTACTACCAGTTGTCCTCTGTGCATTGATCCAGAGCAGGCACATCATTAAGAGGCCATCATCACCGCTTAAAATGTCAAAGATTACACCAAACCCATCTTGCATCATGACTCTGTGAATGCTCTCCCTGCCATCTTTCTCGCACTTTCACAATTCAGGGGAGCTAAAGCGGGGAACTTGAAGTTTAAGGAATCTACATACAGACGTTAGGATTTGAGAACTAGAATTTGTATTTTCTGCAGCTATAGTGAGGCCCAACAAATGTATCGGTCTTGTTTCATGTCAGATTGATATAGAGCTGTTTTAATAAGAATTACTGGATTATATTCCCTGAACTACACTAAAACCGGGTTTGAGTTAGTGTTAGGTCCTGTTACAGTTTTCATTCATCACTGAAACCAGTTGTCATCAACCTTTTGGGCTTCCTACAAAAAGACCAATGCCAATTTTTGATCCCTCTTCAAATGTTCAATATGCCTTTGAGCTGTGAGCAGTTCAACCAGAGTACATTTTCCCTCTAAGATCGCTTGATTTGAATCCTTTTCAGAAGCCTGATGTGGTATGGAAAAGCAAAAGTAAGGAGTCTTGTCAAACAAGTGCCTAACAAATGGAATCAAGTATTTAAAAACTCCATGACGTTATTGTGCAGAGCAGATATGCCCCCTCAAACCTTTTGGCAGAGCAGCTCTGCGGGAGGCTCCTGCTTCTCATCACCCTGCAGAATAAGCAGACGGAGACAAAACGTCTTGTGCAAAATAACCGAACAAGAATCCACCCACCCTGGCTCTCCAATAAGTTGAGTGGCCCCCTGCTATGTGGCGCGTTGGAATGACACCATCTGCACAGGGCTTGAAACGCCCCCTCACTTGGACCTCAGCGGGGCGCGAATGTACTCACAAGTGGATACTATGGTAACTACATTTGAGGTTTTTGAACACCTGTCAAATGATATCCAATGATACCTGAAGAACATGGGATAGTGTGGCTGAGAGACGCTCTTGTGCACACAGTACAAAGAAAACACAGAGTGCATTATAGTTCAGATTCTTAGGGATTCCCTGTCCTCCCACCTTCCCGCCTTTCTCTCTTATTACCTCCACCAATGTGAGAGAGACTGCTCATATCGCTGGTTGCTCAAAACTTCAGGCCAATTCCACACTTTATTCAAAGCTTGCAAGGAGACAAGAGTCTGACGGACAGGAAAAAGGAGGGGTTGGCAGAAGTAAGGGCAATGGGAGAAGGTGGGATGAGCCACACTGTGCAGCGTCAGACAAACACCATCTGTAAACCAGAGAGCTACCACAGAACCTCGTTATCCACATGATGCGGATGGAATCCAGCGTCCAGTTGAGACAGGAAAGAATATCGATGAAGCTTGGCGTCCAAAATGCTGCAACAGCCATGGTCATCTTACACTTATGCATGACTCGCTAATTCATGTCAATATCGGGCAACATCCGGTTACGGCGGGTGAAGGGATTGCCTTGGGAGGCGGGGAACATCTGCATAAGGGCGGGCTCAGGCGGTTTAATGGTTTCATTTTTGCTGCGGACCAAAAAGAGCTGTGGAAAACGACAGTGGTAAAGCTCAGTAAGAAACTCCTTTCTTGCAACCGGGCGACTAAAAGCTCTCAGGGGAGTAGACACACTCAGCCCACTCGTTGCCATGGCGATTAAATGTCAATCAAGAAATGGCAGTGCTCTCTGCATTACATTTTACACCCACATTCGGCCGCTCTCCGTCTCTCACTGCCCTTATTCAAGCTAAAACACCAAGGCAAATAAACATAAACACGTGTAGGTGGAGGTCACTGATCATGTCCGAAAAATCATCCATCTTTGATCGAAAGGATTTGATATTTAAGTTTTACACAGCAGGATATGAAATATTCAGTTGGCTCAAAGTAATTTAGCCTCCTCGTTTTTTTCAGATTTCATTACGCATACAGCACTACATATATTCCAGTCTACTATCTGTTCTCAGTATTTTCCATTTACTCCCCCCTTATCTTCGCCTCTCTTTGTCTCTGTGGCTCAGACTGTGCTGTTGAGTCTCAGTGGGGCTGAGCAAAAGTGACCTCACAATCGACTGCTAATACAACTGTCAGCGCCTGCTGCCCACCAAGGCCCACCGGGGGTTGGTCTTGGAGAAGACGCAGGGAAATGGGAGATAGAGAGAGAGAAAGAAAGAGGTGACTGTATGAGCAGAAATGAGTGAGAGGAAAAAAACAAAAGGCCCTGGAGGGGAGAAAGCTGTAAAAATGTGAAGCATAAAACTTAGCGTGGTGAGCATACAGAAGCAAGGCAAGACATGCACAGTGAGACACAACTTATGTCAGTGGGTTGCAGAGACAGACTGCTCACACTACCATGAGTCACCGAGGTCATCGTGTGACAAGGCTGCACACTGTAGCATCCCGGTAAGCAGGCCGGAGAGGTGGATGGCTCTGAGGAGACAATGTTTCTACCTCACCGGACACAACAGGGTGCACATGCCACAGTGCGCTGTGAAAAAACAGGTGCATCTTCACGTAGATACATGTGCTATTTGATCTCATCTTAGTCTACATCAACGTCCTCAAGCATCTAGATTCTGTGGGATCTGACCCCCTTTTTATTTTTTTACACAGACCTACTTTAAATCAATCTTGGTTTTTGTGGAACAGGAAGTGACGTGAGAAGGTGGAACTAACTACAACTGAACGCTTAACAAGGGGTCTGCCAAATAACACACGTAGTTTACTTGATTTGCACACTTCACTGAATTAATTATGTGAAAATGAAATCCAAAGTACTCAAGGACGACGGAGTAAGTAGTTGTCACATTTTAGGATGACTTTAAACCGTACCAAACCTTTTTCTAAGTGATATTCCACTAAAAAGATGAAGAATGCAATGTACATATTTTACAAAACATAAAAGGACACTAGCCACACATTTTTCTTTGTTATCCCCAGAAATGTCTAAAAATATATAACACTTTTTCTGAACAGCTTTACTTACCGATCATATATTCTCCAGCAGCACAGATAAATCCCATCACAGTTCAGACACTTGGATAATGAAGTGTCAGATTTTTTTGCTGTAATTCTGATGGGCAGATGCTGCGCAAAGAGCTAATTAAAACTGCACCAGGAGTTCTGTGGCGAATCATTAATTGCCTTATTACTGCAGCTTCAGATGATCTATTTAATAATTCTCACTGTAGAACAAATGAATTCAGAGAGTCCCGCAGACAGAGCATTTTTACATTCCTCATAATCAACATCCACTGAACGCTCTCCTATGATCTCTTCGTCCTTTCTTTGTCTTTTTCAACTTCAATCACACAGGCAAATATTTCCCTATTATTATTTTCTCTCTATCGTACACAGATTTTGAAAAAAATCCAGAAGCTTTAATGCGAGGCTTGTTAATAACTAGTTGGACACTGTGGTAAACCGTAGGCAAATGAATGTTTTGGCTTAATTAATTTCACAGCGTCTCTGGCAAGGACAGGAGTAAATGAAACCTGACGCATCAAGTCATCATCAACCGTCCAAATCCAGGGAGGAGAATGCACAAACACACAAGCCAGCCTGCACAGTGCACACACACACACACACACACACACACACACACACAGAACTCTGAAGTGTAAGAATGACTGTATAGTATATAAAGCATTTGGCTTGATATATTAATGTAAAAGGGATTTGTAACTATGCAAATGGTGGAGGCATTATATCAAAACTAATAAAACTCATCATTTTTGTGAGCCCTTTCAAGTTCCTAATTTTAACCATTTTCTGATGGGCTCAAATAAATCGTACTCACAAATATACAAAAACACATGGCCAAAGACTTCAGAAACAAAAGCTTCTTAGAAAAAAATCTAGATAGAAAAAAATCCACCCTATGCCATTTGACATGAAAGTCTTAGTTAAGGATTTACTAAGATTTATATTCTACCCAAATTACAGAATAATAAAATGCATTAATAATTAATATTAAGATTTATTTTCTTCAGAAGGAAGGACCTCGAGAGTCTAAGCCACCTTTTTACATTTTGACAAAGTTGGTTCTCCAGATTCTCTGTTATATCTGGCCTTAAAGGATTATGTTGTATTTGGTTTAAAGAAAATAGTCACATATTTGATTAATAAAGCTATAGACATTTATCAAATTATTAACATCTCTTGGTTAGTCAAAATGTTAACCAGACCCACATTTAAAGATTCCTTATTCCTGTTGGTTTATGTGTTATTTACCGACTGGAATCTGCACAACTTCCACTTCAAAGCCAAAAAGTTCTGAAAATTCTCAGAAATATGGAAAATTAAACATTTATGCTACAGTTTGACCTCTGACCTATTGTTGCTGAGAAAGACCGGCTGACAAACTTGTGAAAAGATTGACTCTTGTTTGCAGATATACCTAAAAGTAGCCGATATTCATTGGGCTAGCTCAGATTAGAAACAAGAATCAAGGCCTAATAAGGACATAATGAGGATGGCAGAAACACTATAATGTATATTACACTCAACCCAGAATGCTGAGGGGGGGGGGGTGAGGAGAAAAAACATTTGATATGTTTAAGGTCACCTCCAGCATGTCTACTATAAGAAAATGTTCACATGTTTTGTGCTGATGTGAGAAGAGTAGCTAGGTGATCCTCTGAACTAAAATCCTGTTGAAAAGCCGCCTTAAAGTCACATTTTTGGTGACGTCCTTCAGGTTCAGACTGCACATAGGAGCGTAAACCCCTCACTGTGCAGATATTATGTCGGCTGCGAGCCTGTGGTGCTTGACAGTGCTGCATATTGCTCCATGTGTTACATTCACTTGTCTTCAAAGAGCAGAGATTTGTGCCCAGTGGGAAGGTGAGCGAGAGGAGAGCTCGACCATGCCAAAAAAGACAAAGACCAGTCTCGAATCTCTTGTGGCAGTGAGGGAAAAATGCCAGAGAGGACAGAAAACAAACAACCACCTCTCTCTTGAACATAAATGGTTTGGGAAAAGCCTCAAAGTCTGGCACTGAAAACACAATATCAAAAAAGTCCCAAATAAATCAATAAACAGACACTGAAACATTTGATAGTGCTGCTTGATTTTGGATTCCCAAGGACCTCTCCCGTCGGTACAGACGAAAATAATTCTTGTGCTTTTTTTTTTTTTTTCTTTTGCCTAGCTCTCAGATAAATGTTAAGCTTATTTCAAAAGGCTCCATGATTAAACATCCTGCTAATCTTGCCGCGTCCCGCATAAAACTGCACAGAGCATGAATCTATTTATTGCAAAATGTGAGCGGAGTCAAACATAGAAACAGGGGTTGCCACAAAAAAATCATGTAAAAATGGCCACTTTCTGAAGAGTATGAAAAGATGTGTTCATCTACTCATAGAGGTTTAATGTTGCATGTGTGGGAGATAAAAGGAAGAGAAAACTATGTGAATGAGTTTGTGTGTCCTTGTCCCGGAACAAACATTACTTTAAATACATTAGAGCAAATAGGCCTTTATATATATATCTATTTCAATCAAACATCATTTCCAAACAACATTCTCTCTCTTGAAAAATCAGCTTTCTGGTCATAGTTTTTTAGGCTTCTTCCAAACCTCTAATTCATATGGAGGGAATGGAGTTGCAGCAGCAGTTTTCAAGCTGTTATGTCCCTTAAAGGAATACTGGTCTAATCCACTCAGACACGGTGGCTGAAAATATCTCACTGACTCCATTTCATCCTGAAAACCCCGCAGACCAAGTCCAACGTAGAACAATGATCATCTACACACTGGGCCTAAATTGACACACTATGCAGTATATTAACACGCCTAGCATTCTAGATAAATGATTGTTGACGTGTTCATATACAAGTATCATTAAGAAAATGCAGTAAATCTGGTTTGTGTAATTGCATAAGCTGTGAATTTATGGCAATTGCACTAAAGCATCAGTCAAGATCCTCTGCACAAATGTAATATTTAGAATGTTGTTGTTTTACCTTATTTCATAGTATGCCCTTAACTCTTGAACAACCTCTCTAAAATGTTTAATATCATGTTAAAAAATGAGATTGGTTTGGAATTTGGCTGGATTTTGGTTTTGTCTTCATTTTATACCTTTGTATATTGTCATTTTTACACTAATTTCTGCCTGTTTTCAGATGTTGGTGTCCCCCTCTTTCCTCTTTTCTTCTTTCTGTTCAGCACTTTGTAAATTCTGCTTTGAAAGTTGCTATAAGAGTCAATGTTGCATTCTTTTAATTCCACTAATGAGGATCTGAATTTATAATAATACGATCAACACTCTCACACCATGTCTTTCTGAAGAGCTGAACTATGCGTCAAAGCGTCAGATATTTTACACTATACCATACGAGATGAGTCAAGTGCTTATCAAAACTAATGTTAGCATAAGGCAGGAGAACATTCACACCTCCTATGCATTCACACTCACACTCGCCAATCTGCACACACATTTACAAGTATACAGTCTAGGTGAGAGGCAGGTGGCTGAAGTTTATATAAGGGGATCAACAGAGGAGTGATCTCTTGCTTTTGTCCCAAAAGCTTGCACGCAGTTAATTTGCCACTCACTCTGAGGGCAAACAGGAGGGAGGGAACAAAGCAAGAGATGAAAGAAGAAAGAGTCATACAGGCAAGGAGGAAGGAAAAGCTGGAACAAAAGGGGAAGAAACGAGAGAACAGAAGAAGACAGAGGGTCACAAAGAGGTACAAGGGTTAGAAAAAAATAACCAGAAAACTCAAATCTGAAGCTCAATTTGGTGTGAACCTATATAGTTGATGACTGTTGGACTTCTGAGCAGACGCCCTCTCTACTGTGATGCTAGTAGGTCTCCCTCAGGATCCTAATTGAGCTCTCCTGGCTTGCCACGGTCACCTGGAGAAAGGAAAAAGCCAGCCAACCACAATCATGAGGATGAGAGGAAGGGATGGATAGTGAGGATATTGAGGAGTGTCTGAATATGGACTGTCCTCAATATGATGAGGCCCCAGTATCGTGTCAGCCAGATCAGATGTTTCTTACAGGAAATGAAACCTGTGAATCAACAAAGCATGAGGATTTAGAATTTAATATTTTTAAGGCAATAGTGGGGAAATATTGCATATTCGCCTTGTCACCAATACGTAGATAAGAAGTGTGATACGAGTCTTACATCTGTCTTTAACCGTGAAGCTGGAGCCAGGAGATGGTTGGCTTATCTTAGCATTAAGACACTAATTTAGGGGGAAATTTGATCAAAAATCTCAAATGAACATGTTTTATTTGGTCTTATATATTTTGTGTTTAACCCATTCAAAAAAACTTGAGTAAAATGGGCAGGAAAGGCCTTATATTAAACATGAGCAGAAATCACATGGTTCGTCCCTTTAATAAAAAAAAAGATCTTTTTGAGACCCCCGTGTTTAGTATCTTAACTTAGTATCTTGACTGACTGTGTGGTAACATTAAAAATATATATTTGTATCTAATGAGACAGCAAACCTTTCAATTGTAATGTGATTCTTTTTTTTAAAGGAATCAATACTTGATTTTTCAGTTATAGGCAACACATCCTTATTTAATTCAAACAGTACAGTGAATAACTGGCCGACTGATTGAATTATACTGTTACTCACAAACCACCATCTCAGCACATGGACCTGAAACCCCTGTGAATCAAACCAATCACATCTAACTTTTACACTTACTATTCCTACCTTAGGTATTAATTGCATGGTGACACCAGGCTTAGTGAGCTGAGACAGTATGCACACGATAAGATGAAAGGAGTGTGCTCTTTTGACTTTGCATGCGGCGTATCTTCATATTGCTCAATTCTCAGCAAGTGTAACAGCTCACTAAGCAGGGTATCACCATGCAAATACGAGAATGAGGAGAGACGACTGTGAATCCCTGAGAGTGTGACACCGTGAGAGCGAGAGAACTAACGGGGCTGTTCAATTATTTATAAGCAGAGATTGTCTGTTTATCAAGCTGACGCCTGGAGCGTCGACCATGATTAGACTCAAACAATGGTGGTCTTCTCTGAGCACTGCTGATGCAGCTTCCAAGACACAGCCCAGATATTTGAAAAAAAACAGACGGCTTCAAAAAAGTGCTGAGAAGTGTGTGTGTGTGTGTGTGTGTGTATATATATTATCCTTTGAATTAGGATCTGTTTAACTCATAAGATGCTTTCTTACATTTTGCCTACAGAAATTTGACCAGAAAAGCGATACTTTGTGGTAATCTGGTGAAAATACCTTTATTTGGTAGTCCTTTATGGAAAAATTAACAAAAGAATTACATTAGTTTTTATCAATCTGAAAGTGCCTACATACGGTAACTGTCCCGAATATTCATTTATTTCCATGGTATAGTGTGTTTGTGTTTTTTTTACTTCTATAAAGTTGCATTCACCTTTTATTTCATTATAGTTTTGTGTCCCCTGTAAGGCAGAGTGTAACTTGGCGAAGAAAATATATTGTTATTATTCAACAACACTTTTTTTTAGTCCTTTGTTTGAGCATACAGCTCCGGAGGAAAATATCTGGGTCCTTTTCATTTCCTGATTGTTTGAGTTTCTCCGCCTGCTGCTTGTTTTTCTTCCCATTCACTCTGGGTAGGTTGTGTACAGCCACTGCATGTGAGCTCCTGGGCTGAGTGCAGTGTCCCACAGATGTATGTGAACCAACATTGTTTTGACTTGAGCTGAAAAGTGGCTGACAGCCGCACTGCGCTGAGTCGTGGGGCTGATTCTCAGTGGATCTGAAATACTAGCAGCCCTTTTCACAAAAAAAAACCGAGTAATTTGATTCAGTAGCTATATCAAAATCTTATTTTATCCACCTTCAAATGTTGGTTCCATTTTTGCACCATTTGGTATTGATTCACTGTATTGTGTGTAGTCTTTTCAACAGACCATAAATAAGCCTTTGAAAAGCTGCAAATCCAAATGAATGGTGTATAGCGTTTAGAGGAGAGCCAATTAGCCACAGGTTGAAACAGTGTAACAGTTTCTTGCAGAAATTAGACGTTTTGTCAGAAATAAGGGGCAGAAGGAAAGAAGTGAAAAGGGTGGTTGAATTTGGGGGATCTGAAAATGGGCTCTGTATGGAGTAAAAGACGGGGGGGTGGCAGGATAAGGGAAAGAGGGAGGGTTGTTGAGTAGTAATGGGGCAGGAGCCAGATGCTCTAGTTTCCTTGACAGAAAGGGAGGTCAAGTGCCGCTTTATGTGAAGGCAACACAGGGAGAGAAACATAGCCTTAAAGAGATGATGGAGGGGAGGGAGGATGCCTTTAACTGGTGGTGAGGGACACAGCGTTTTAGCTCACAGTGTAGAAAGCCCGACCACTCTAACTACAGAAAATACGGAGAGGATAACACGGCGCAGAGGAACAGTGTGGTGTCTCCTTCCAGGACGGATGGAGGAGGATAAAAGGCTTTATGAGGAGCCTAAGAACATTAATAGGTGTAAGTGATAGGGAGGGATAAAAATAAAAACATATGTTAACTTTGCAGGGAGGACAGATGGTAATAGTGTTGCTTGAGCTTGCAAAGAGCATTAATGGAGGGAGAGAGAGTACATAGAGAACCGACTATCGTCTCACATTGTCCATCTGGGAGAGCGGGCATCACCTTATTCAGGAGAGACTACAGGATAAGGAATGCAACTATTAAGCTGGAGTTTCAATATTAAAAAATAGCCTTTCACCTCGCACTAGATATCCTGTGGGCCAAGGTTATGATTTTCTCCAAGCAGAATATACAGCAGGATAATGTGAAAACATATTAATCACACAACACACACAATGTGTTGGTTGTGTGCGCTTCAGAAGAGCTCAAAGGAAAAGTTGCAACAGGGCAGATTTAGATTTTAGTTTAGAGGGGAATGGAAATAACAGCTGTAGGGAGAATTGAATTGTGGCAGCCAATATATAATTGCCAAACAGAACTAGGCCCACGCCACAATGAACAAACAACAGACTTGAAAGTCAATAAACCCGTCATCAGTCAAGTTCCAAAAGCATGCAAGCTACAACTGTAGCAAGCCAAAGAGAAGAGTGCAAACATGTTAACATACACAGAAGCAAATAGGGAAATACTAAGTAGATTAAAAGAGGATCTAATATAAGAGCAAAGTCAACAATACGAAATAAGAAGTATCACAAGAAAGAGATACCCGGCCAAAAGACGAAACCTTTTTCCTGCACAATGAGTATTGATCTTCTGGCATAAATGCTAAAAAACGTTTGGGATATTCCAGTTGTACTTCCCAGTTATTGCGTCCTGCTGAATATGCACAGACGTTTATTCCAGCTTGCCTTGATTTCGAGTTCCAGCTCCACACAGTTGTTTTTATCGGCTTTCTTGGCAAAAGAGAGATTTTTTTTTTGTGGCCACCAGGTAAATTTGAAGCTAAGCTAACCTTATTCAGTTGTTTTACACTTTCAGACTACCATACTATGTCAGTGCATTCAGCCTTTAGGACATTGGTTCCTAAAACAACTGCTAACAAATATAAATAAAACGTGGCACAGTAGCTTTCAGCAAACATCACAAACGCAGTACAAAACAGTGCTTTTATGGGGGACTACTTTCAACTGTGGATTAATACACATTTAATGCTCTGGTGAGTATTTCTGGCAGCAAGATGATGTTTGTGGGATGGAATCAAAGTGAACCTCAGTGCCCATGCTTATTATAATAAACAAACATGTCACCCGGTGCACTGGTGTGGTTCACTGATGTGTTTTTAATAGTTTTAATCTCTGTGCTCTGAGGGAAAGTGTGCAATAGATGACTTTTCGTTTTCTAGCCGGGGGAGGGTGGGAGGAGTTCATCGTCCACGGGCTGCACAACCTCTCTCTCATCTAAGTGCCTGAAGAAACAGGACATGGAAATCTCTAATTCTGCCATGTGTTTCTGTGTGTCCGTGAGCAAGAGAGAGGCTGTGATGTGAGACTGCATATGAGGAGGTTTATTTAAAAAAAAGAGCTACTCTCAACTCCCCTGACGTTTGGTTTTGTGTGTGCGCGTACACATATCTATGTGACCTGCATACAAATGTGTGTCTGGTAACCCATCTGCCCATGTGCTTAATATTCCATCATGAATGCAGCCTGTATCTGTCTGTTGACCAGTGCTGAGAGACAGCAAGGATGCAACATCGGGGCCTTCAGGCTTCTACTACAGCATATTGTTTTCAGCAGACAAGCCAGAGACGGTTAAATCAAGCATCATCATCATGGTGTCTTTATCCCCATTTATTCTCCCTGTACTGGATTTAACAGTCTCTGCAGCAACAGCCAGCATCAGCAGAAATGTGACTGGAATCGCCCTCATGCTAGCTACTCATTTACTTTAGGGGTTTTTACCTTAGGTTTAGTAACCAAAAACATTCTTTTATGATTTCAATGACAGTTTAAACGGTGTATTTGCCTCTTTATCAAGCGCTAAAACGTTTGGTTTCAAATAAATACAGCATGCTGAATCAAACGTTTTCCCGGCATTACTTTCTAATTCAATAACTCAGCTTGAAGTCAAATCTTGATGACTCTGAACCAAAAACAGCAATTGAATTTCCTTTTTCCCCTTCTCTCTTCCTCTGCTGCTTGAAAAAAGCTGGAGCACATATTTCTGTGCCATTTATGGCGTTCTGTCTCTTTACCCCCAGCTGTGATACGGTCCCGAGGAAGCTGTCTCTCTTTCGCATTTTGATAGGCTCCTCTGTCGCGTAATTGGGGGTTTTCTTTAAACGCCGGCTTTAAAGGTTTGTCCCCTGTTATCAGTGCTAATGAGAAAGTGAGTGGTGTGGCACAGATATGTTCCCGAGCTACAATGAAAGCTTAATGCGCTGTCTGTAAATATCACACAGTGTAGTCTGATGTGTACCTTAATACAGATAAATGGTTTCCGATTGTGCCTGTGTGCTCTTCTCATCGTTTGTTCTCAAAGGTATTCGAGGGACTGGTATTTTAAGGTTTTTACTATAAAAGGCTGTGTGCAACTTGTAAGACACATTTTGTTCATATGCTTTTACAACAATGGGAAACAATTGGATATATTAAGATATATTCCCACACTCATTTACTCTGCCAGCAAACTGAATGAGAAGCCCAAGTCCCAGCCGTCTATCACAGATTTTCCTCTCTCCAAATATACTCCAAGTAGAGGGAACAAGATGTTCTCATCTCTCTCCATTTGAAACTCTCAATACATAATTATATGGATTGTCACCAATTTATCCAAGCCTTCATCTCTTCACTTTTGTACCTGTCAGCTGTTTTTCTTTTCATATACGGGGCAGCTGGTTGCTTTGTATCATCTGAACGTCTCGCCTCACTGCGTGTACAAACCTTTTTTGGCAACTACAAGAAGCCCAGTCAGCCAAGAGAGGCTTTAGTCGACTCCTTCCCAGTCTGCATTAATATTTACCAGGCTGGGAAGCAGAGGCAGATGTCAACCATGAGGCGATTTTCTTCGCGTTGCTCGGTGGTGAGCCCGCACTCTTGTCCTGGATTAAAGTGTAATCCAAGCATCAGATTTGTGTTGTCAAACATTTCCCACAATTGTAAGGGCTGCTGCAGAACTGGAGAATTCCTTGAGAGCCAAGATGGATTTACAGTTTCAATCATGTAATAATACGACAAAGGTGCTATCACTGTGCTGTCATTTAACCCCTGCACATATGGAGGATTAGCAATTTAATAGACTGAAGTGCATTGCATCTTGGCACTTAAGTGGAATATATTAAGTCAAACAATAACGCACCCACACACTGTCTCCTAGACAGAAGCCAGCATTGTCAAAAAAACAGTAATTAACAAACATATTTTCAGTAACTCTCCACAAACCTCCTGCCAACTTTTTTCATGGTAAATGACAACTTCACTCAAATTAAACTAAACCAACAATACACTATAACCAAACAATAATATAAGTCTATTCCACCCCTTCAATAAACAACTAAATAAATACAATACAATATATATATATATATATATATATATATATATATATATATATATATATATATATATATATATATGTATATATAACACAATAAACAACAAGTGTGCACTGAGCCCAATATTAAGCCTAATATCTTGTTTCATAATATCAAAACATGAACCCCATCGATCAGATATCATTGTGGCTGTGATGCTGTGCAACTGTGATGTGCTTGCCTCATGGCCTGTATGACACCCAATGAGACAGAGTTAATCAATACAAACTCTCATGTACACAACCTGCAACACTCAGTGTGTTTAAATAGGGCGGTATAGGGCCACGGCTGTTGAAAATGCCAATAAAATGCAATGAAACCCATCGCTCGAGTGAGTCAGAATTTAAGGACCGGACAGTTCCTGAGTCTTGTGTTTTTAAACAAACATTAACTGGGTATTCCAAAGATGACCAATTTAAAAAGACACTGTTACACTGCCATCTATTCAAAATACATCAAATGGTTATTGATGCGTGTGTGAAAAGCTAGAAATATGCTACAATGATTATTACAGAAGGAAACACCCAGCCCAATTCCGCAGGGATTTCCACAACAAAGAGCTTCCACAACTTTCTACAAGGAATTCCTTGGGGAGCAAAGACGGATGCATTTGTTTTTAAGCTGTCCATCAGGTCGCCAGGAGACCTCTTTGTATGTGTGATCCACTGTGTGCCTGAGCATATGTGAGTGGAATCTGTAAAGCTTAAGGCACACACACAGGTGTGGGGAGACAGTGACAGACCGGGATTACAGACGCGAGAGGGATCCTCCCTGTTCTGGCAGCAATTAACAAGAAGACAACTGCAAAACAAGCTCTGCAGTCCTGTCGTCGGTTTGGTCCTCAGGTGCACAGAGGGAAGGCAGCAAATTGAATGTAGAAATGATGAGTAATGAGGCAGTGTTTTTGACTCCTGTCAGAATTTCATCTTGCTTTCTTATATTAATGATGGCAAAACATCCCCAAAACTGATACTGTGGCATCTTGTTGAGAATGCTGAGGACTGGCAGTTCCTTTGAAATCCTGCCATTGAAAATGTATTCCCCAGATGATGAAGAAATAGGAGAGATGACAAATACAGATAGTAAATTGTACCATATACTGGAACTAAAACTTACTGTTCGATTTACACATATTAATACAATGTAAGTTGATAGCAGATACTGCCTATTGTTAGTCTGGACTATCACAGTGACTAACAATCTCCATATAAAGTGTTGTAGGTTGTGAACTCTCACTAAGCTGACAAGAGCAGCTTTTGACCTTCAACCCCAAACCAGCATCCGGGCAGAGGATGTCCGAGGGGAAACTGTCAGTGGCCTGACAATGATCCCGCGCCCAAAGCTTGGTGCTGTCACAACATACACACCAACACATTATCTTTCCTTAGAGTTTCTAATGAGCAAATTTCTATGCCGCTACCTTAGGTCAAGTTTTATTACTGTAGCTGTAAATCTGAAGCTAGTCCAAATGCTGTACTGTGGTTTGCATAGTTCTAACATTTAATTTTGTCCCACTACAGAAATGCTCCCAAAGTTTACTATTTAACAACATCAAGGTTTCAAACCACAAAAGGCCAGGCAGAACCGATTTGATGCTCACACTAATGGAATAGCATCAATGTCCATTACAAAACCATTTTGATGCCAAAAATGTATATAATTGCTTCAAGCCAGCATTTTTGATCAAGTGCAATTTTTACACAGATATACCCAAGACACAACAAAGTTTCAACTTCCATAAAAGAATAGTTTGGGAAATTTGGTTAATAGCTTTCTATGTATAGCTACAGCTAGCTTAGCTTAACACTAAGTTGGAAACTGCTTCCCTGGCTCTGTACAAAGGTGACTATCCACCTACTGTATATACAGCACCTCCAGGGCTCCATGTCATTTGGTTGAAGTATAATATAAAATAAAACAGAGAGCATCTTAAAAGGTTATTATATTGATTTTGTTAGCTTTGGGCAGAGCTAGGCTAGCTGTTTTCTAGGGTGTCCGGTCTTTATAGTAAGCTAAGCTAAGCTATCCTTCTTGTGACTATAGATTCACTTTTCCTTTAGACATGAGAGTGGTATCAATCTTTTCATACCTCTGCCAGAAAGCAAATAAGCATATTTTCCCAGAACTTTGAACTGTCTGTGTTTCGTGTGTCTAATCCGATAACATTGCTACAAAAACATGGACACAATCTAGACATCAATCTACACAAAGTCTTCTTCAACCACACCAAAGAGACATAAAGTACATTAAGCATACAGGAAAGATTGGAGACATGACCAAACATCTAATGTGCTAGTTAGATTATGTGACTCCAGTGCAGTTTGTTTTCCCCCAGACACTGCTGCATCCTGTCCAGTGACACCACAGAGAGCTGGCTCCTGATTGCACAACAGAGATTAGACATCTTGAGATGCTCTCACTTTACTTTCACCGACCACGGTAACCACCAACACAACAAATGACTTTAACTGTGCAACAGTCCCAGCACGCCCCATATCTTCTTACCACTACAGATATGAGCAGAGTAATCAATTGAACCACACTGGAGTAAATAAACTTGAGCCCATACAACTGCAGGTAATCAATATAATAGCCTTCAGGTGCAGATTAAAATGAGTCTGATGAGGAATGCAGAATAGATTGTCTCATTCTGGGAAAACCCATCTTGACGGGATGCACCGTCGTCCACTAAATCAAACCTGAGCATTAGTGTGGAGATGATCTTTTCAGCCACAAGGAAATTAGGTTTATTTTTAGACTAAATTGTGAGAGTGGATATGTAAAACTGGATGATCAGGTAACATTTAAGGCTTGTGGCATTTAGGTTTTTTTTTTTTTTAAAAGGTCATTGAGTTTCAGTTTAGATTTGACTCCCAGTCTGTGAGTAATTTAGCCTGTAGCACACATGTTCTTGTGCATTAGACTTAAACACAATCATGGCAAGCAAAAGCCATTGGCCTGATGAAGACCAGAGGCAGCTGACAAACACAAACAACAGAATCAGTGGTCAGTCTGTTGCCCAAAAAACACTACAAAACACTACAAACGTCGACTGAAAAGCTAGTGACTCCTTCCTCTGACTCTTACTGTGTGCTGTTTTACATTTTTTAAGCCTTTGGCTGTCCTCTCAGAGCAGCCATCATGCGTTACTTTTTTCCATTAAATGCCAGCCACTGCGTCTGTCTGCACCAAAAAACAACTCGCAGCTTCCACTGAGCAGCCCAAATGGAGTAAAAGAGCTGCGCACACCACTGTCACATTTCACTAGTAGGCTGTAGCCTCTACATGCCACAGATTACGCGCAGACACGTACACCATGAGTATCCCCTCGGTCCCCAGACGCATCAATGTGTATGGCCAAAAAGCGGATTTGGGGACCATAGATGTCGAGCATCGCCGAGGAGTCGATGACATCATGTCTGTGGGGGGAAGATGTAGTTTTGTGAGCCGTGAAAACAGATGCTCGTCTGGCCTCTAGTTGCAGAGTTGGAGAATTCGACGCGGGGAGGGAGAAGGGGTGAAATGAGGCAACCGTGTGCACTGCGATGTGAACGGCGCGCCTGACGCACACACTCAGACACTCAGACACCAACACACACGCACGCACGCACACACACACAAGCTGTCGGCTACTACCTGTCTGTCTTTGAACAAATAGCCCTCTTCCCTCCCCACACAAGCGCAATGGCGCACTGTGATGAAACAATCACAGCGGTGCGAAATCTGTGCAGCTGTAGCAGTTTGATATGGACACATTTGGATGAGGGGCATGGGAGTTGTTGCAAAGCGTTCAGAATGTATATTGTAAACGCATGCATGTTTGACAACACACAGTGGAGCGTAATGGCATCACCACGGTGCTGCTTTTTACCCGTGTCATGTACACAGCAGCGGGTTATACCAGGTGACAGTCAGGAGGAGGTTAGAAGGCTGAGAGAAAGGTTAGAGTGAGAGGGGCTGGGAACATTGTGCTTTGGAGGTTTTAGGTGAACCAAAACTTGAAGTTTGTCTTACCTCCACACTTGTCCCAACTGAAAGATGTGTATGACGGTCTGCCAGACCCAGACAGAGAGGAGGCAGCACCTGTCTCTTTGCAGAGTGGCTGAAGCTCTACGGTTACTCAGCCCTTCCACGGAGCCCAGTCCTCCCCCAGTGTAATCCTGCACAAACCACCTGAAGCTCAGGATCTGGACCAGGACCGAGGGCACCAGCACAAAGAACAGGGTCAGGCCTGACCACAGGAATTCCTGCTTGTGGTAATAGTCGATGGCCAGCCACAAATCAGTCCCCACGTCCCAGAAAAAGACCAGCAGCGCAAGGATGATCCACAGGCAGTCCAGCCAGAGGCGCTCCTCCTGAGGTGGCCGCGCCGCATCTCTCTCCTTCCCTTTCCCCTTTCCCCGGAGGTAATGCAGGCAGGCGCTCCGGCAGCCCCAGTAGCACGACGAGGTGTTGCAGCAGTGACAGATGTGGAAAGAGCTGCTGTTCCGATTGTCATCCTCCCCTGTCCCCACCACCTCGTCCAGGTTGTGCAGCTGGGCGAAACCGGTGACGACCCCGCGACCATCGGATTTCGCTGCCATCTTTCCCTCTGATGTTCCCACCTCCTCCGGCTTCCGGGGTTCGTGACGACACTTCCCTGACACCTGTTTTGCACCCCAAATGTTGGAGCCATCTAAACGCGGGGTGTCAGTGCGTCGCCGTCCCCGGATAGCGCACCAGTGGCGCCACGGACGCAGCACATCTTGTCTTCCTCTCCGCCTACTGCAGATCTATTCCCTCCTAGTGGCAAAAATTCAACCTAAAGTTCAAACTATTTAATTTAGAACTCTTGCATCCATCTGGGCTCGTCCAATTTTTACACCTGCATTAATCTCCTTTCCCGCTGCGCAGTCGTTTCCCCTCTCTGCAGCTCTCCTCCAGCTGCACGCCCAGTGCCATGAACAGACCGTCCCTCCACTGTCCCACCCCGACGTTATTCATCCCCCCCACTTCTTCCCTCCTCCCGCTCTCTCTCCCCCTCCTGTCTGTCTCTCTCACTTTCTCCTTCTCACCATGGTTGCCATCTAGTGTCTCGTTTGAAGCCCCCCAAAATATGCAGGAGAGACTGCATGATGTAATGCAACATGCCTCATCTCCACCAAAGATAGTCTTTCCTGTTGTTTGAGCATTTCAATCAGCCACAGTGACACTGTGTGGGGGCACTTTTTGTAGTAGGAAGGCGGAACAAAAGCATAAAGCTGCGCAAGTGAAAGGGGAAAGAGCATTCCACACTGAGTTTAAATGCTCTATAAAGGGTTTATAATGACCTTACTGTGCTTTTTAGTAATTGTATCCCTTACAGGTGTATTTTTTCTCCTTGACATTTTTAGTGTAGTTGTGAAAACAGAAATTGAATTTTAACATCTCTGAATCAAAAACCATTCAAGGTTAATGTTGGAAGGCTGTGCAAGAATATATGTGTGTATTTTTTGTAAAAGCATCAGTAGTCAAGCCTAGAATATTTATACCAAGAATCAAAAATAGGTGGTGAAAAAAGGTGGTGGACAACATTGTGATTTGTCTTTCTTCATATCCCCCAACCCTATTTCAAAATAACTCTAATGGCACGACACAACAGCTATAGGAAGCTTCTACAAGTCCTCTGGGTAAAAGAGAAATTGATCTATAGGTGAAACCATCGATGGTTGCTATAGAGACATGTTGGGTTTTCCCTCCTTTCCTGTAGCATTTTTTTTAGCAGCATTCAAGGCTTAAGGGATGTGCTGTAAGTGACGTTTTTCCCCTCGGGTTGCATGTAAAAGTAAGGCGAGTCCACTGCAGGCTCAACAACACGGTGATTAGATGGAACCCACTGAGCTGCCATGCAGGGTCACATCAAGTCACATCCAGTGTGAGATTGATTGGATCATGTCCGCTTCACCCCCTACTGCTCTGCTCTGCTCTCCTGTTCAGACGCAGGATTTGATGTGAGCTGTCCAGTGTTGAAGCAGTGCTGAATCAAAGACAATGAAAACGAGTAAATCAGTGTTAAAAACAACATTAAAAAGCACAGGATCGTGTCTCATTCATAATCAAAGTGACTGACCAACATATGTGTAATACAATTAAAGATGACCAGAAACCTCCCTCGCTCACCCCTTATACTGTTAGCTTTATTGTGGTGATATTGTTAACGATTCTTCTGGTCACCCAAATTAACTCCGATCCAAACGCAGTTGAAGACTATAGCTAAAATGTTTTTAATTAAGTATACTGCAGTCCTAAATCATGCCACCATAAACAAAAGGCCTGGCTTAGGAATTCGATGTGTATGCATTTCAATAGACTCTATGTTTTTATATTAATATTTATTGTACTGTACTTTTAAGAAACGTTTTGTTTCTGTATTTTTAGCACCAAAACTATGATTTCCCTTGGTTACAAAAATCTCCACTTCCCTCACGCTCTTTAAAATCTATAAATATGCAAATCCTCTTTAAAAAAAAAAAAATCTGCCGTTGAATTTGCTAACCCATCATTCAGTGAAGCTCAAACATCCAAGAGAAATAAAGCTCAATCTCTTTTCGAGTGTCTAACATTATCAACATGTTCACCTCTGCTGGTCTTGTGAGTAATGACATATCACATTGGAGCGAAATGTCAACACATTGCAGAGATGTAAAGCATGACTAGCTGCAGGCTTTTTTTCTCTCTATGTGTGAACTGCCAGGGTAAGAAATGTTATTGGACCAGTGAGGAGGAGCCCAGAGCTACATTAACACACTTAATTATTTCTCATTGGGTTCATTGGACCAGTACTCTGGTTTTCACATCAAATCACCCATATGTTTTCTTGATAAAGGCTACATTACAATACCTTTAAAACACTAGACACTCTAAATATACTTTTTCTTAAATTATAAGTGATTTCCTGCAGAAATTACCAACATCTACAAACATGTTATGTCCCAGTATGTCTCTTACTTCCATTTCTATCAAGGGTGGAAAGCAATGGAAGAGGAAAGAGCTTTGTTTCACGAATGTATCAAAAGTCACAGTGAGCACCGTGAAAGATTAAGGGTATATCTGTTCCTCCCGGCAAGATGCTGGAGGAAAACAATCCTAAAATATGATCTAATGCACACAAGAGGGTATGGTGCCATAACACTTCTGAGTAACGTTTATTTTCTCATATTTTTCAGATGTTGTTAGGCCTTCTTCCGTCTGCCTTCTGAGCAGCACACCTTAGCACACTTAGCTCTAATATCCACAGGAGATGGTAGGCAGTTAAATGCAGTAAAGGCCTGGCAGCGATGAAAGAAAATCAAATCAATTGACATCAATTCAAATTATAAGCACTTTTTAAGCAAGTTATCACAAGCTGCCTTAGAGGGCCACAAACAAGCATTAGTTATTTTAAAACCAAAACAATTATATTTGTGTGTGAGACAAAGAAGAAGGGAGAAGCACACATTAGATGAATGGGAGGCAGGAGTAAAAAATACCTAAGAGGCTAAATGAGGAAGATGATCGATAAATCCATCCTACAGTTGTTTGTCCGTTAAATACATCAGTTGTGGCCTGAAGAAATACAATGGATCCTTTAAAAACCCTTGGATCATGATATCGCCTGTGTGTAAAATAAGAAAAAAGGCATATGAAAACAGAAGAAAAGCAGCACGTAATGAAGAAATTGTATTAGTGATAAATATATTAGGAGGTTTTTCACAGTATTTTGAGAAGTGTTAACGGTGGCTGTAAATATAAATGTCTCAATGAAGAACTTGTTCTGTTTCTTACCCTTGTGAAATGACTGCACAAAGTACAATCAGTATCATAGCCAATACAGCTCTATTCAAATAGAAATCCAACAAAAACAAATTTACTATTTATACCAAAGGCTTGGCAAGATAAAAAATACCATTTCTGAATACTTGATGGAACTTTAATTGAAGAAATAATAAAGTTTCTCAGAGGGCCTACGCAACTAATTTTGGTATTAGACTCTAAACCCACATTTATGTCCTTCTTACGTGGTGACAGACTTCTCTGATTCACTGAACATGCCCAAAATAACATTGCACTTTGTAAGAGAATGAACACGAAGCAAACCACTCACAACAGAAGGTTGAATGGGACATTGTCTTAATAAGAAACTGGAAGACTAGCTTGGGTGAGTAATGGTTTGGTTGTGTGGGCTCAAGCTGTCAATCCTTAAAATTTGCCAGATGATGTTCCTAAATGCGCGTCAAAATCTGTCAAAATCTGATCCGGGTGATGTAAGCGAGCACTCGGATTCGGAAACTCGGAGATAACATCATGATCATAGTGTGACAGGAAGTAGTTACTCCTCCAGATCTTTGAATGTACTTTTAATGGAACATGTTGATTCATGTTGGACAAGTTAATATTTTCACTGGCACTGAGAGCTGTGAAGTGTCATCTCTCTAAACATTCATCTGCTGACATGAAATTTAAAATGTTATCACTGAAGCCTTTATAACAGATGCGAAAGTAAATCTTCTACTCCTGCACAGACATATTTGTCTTAGCATCCTGTTAAATAAAACATAGAGTTTGGGTTACTCTATTGTATCCTGCGTAAGGCTGTAAAGTGAATATTTGCTACGAAAGCTATTTTTTTTTATTATCAGCGCATCTTCCTTTTTAAAAAAGCCACAGCAAAGCAACTTTTCCTCAGAAGAAGGGCAGTTCTTTGGTTTGTAAAGCAACGTCGGGTTTCACATTCAATTGAGCTCTGGTGTCTGGACATGATGTGGGCTGAAAAAGCCCAGAGCGAACCATCTATTGTGAAGCGCAGACAGGCTGCAACTGAAGCAAATACTGCACTGCTATGCAATGCATCACTCACACACATACACACACTGCCCTGACAAAGACGTGTCTGAAACAAACCCAAGCCATCTGCTGTTTTACTTCTTCTCTCTCCAAAAGTGCAACCCCCTTCAGGGAGTGTCCCATCCAAGGTTTGTGTGAGCTTTAAGATCTTGGCAGGCAGGCCTCCTCCCTTTACTTAGAACTAAAGAAAAATTCCTCAGGCAACAACTTTTCCCTCACAAATAAACTCCCAGCTGCTATTAGGAAAGCCGGCTCTCCTATGATCTTCAAATAGACTCAAACTAAATATTTTTAGGAGTGTGCATAGCTTTCTATTTTAGTTTAGATTTATTAAAAAATGACAGGGTTTCTCCTTTTTTCCAAGGTACCACACCCTCATCTTCACCAAGCTGCCCACTCTGCTATATCCACCAAGGGATTGCTTTAACCCCTTCACATACTGTCTGCTTTAAATTGCTTCGTGAAGAGCTCACATTGGTCTTGAATCGTTGGACTAATTTTACAGACACCTTAACACGAGATTCGCAGGAAAAATATGTGATCTCTGAAATCTCCCTGTTGGTCTAAAATGTTGTAAAAATATTGTTAATTGTCATTTTTTGTTTATATATGTACCTGATTTAATTACATTTGGACTGCCAGGTTTGCTGCTTGCCAATAGTTATCAATAGGTCACTGTCATCATGTGGGCATTCTGTCTGACCAAGAGCTTATATCTTGGGGCTATTTCTCATGCAAATTAACCCTACCTTTAAGACATCTTAAATCCTGGTGTTATTGAATTGTGGGGCCATTTAGATCAGTCCTTTAACACTATGAATCTCTCGTGATCGTTCAGTGTCACCACCTAGTGTCCATTTAAACTATTGCTAGGGGTTTCAAACAGCTGGGGAGGAAAACGAGTCAGCCTAAAATGTAAAAGCAGCTTCACATACAACAGGACTGTAGTGTCATGGAAGAAATATGTTGTTCAATGAATTTCATTATATACATATATGTCCTTAAACAGAGTAACTGAGTACAGCTATTTACTAATCTACGAGAATGACCTGCATGTTTACATACCTACAACCATTTACATTTTATGACATATTTTTGGTCCCATTTAGTTTAGAATCGGGGTTATACACGTTATATTTAACTGTACCGTTGATAACCAAAATGACTGGGATGTACAAAGTATTTTTGTTCTTTTATAGAGAATAATGTGGGAATGGCTATGCAGATTATCCTCAGCCGAAGTGTCACAAGTCAGTTGTTTCCTGTCGGCTTGTTTATGTGAACGTACCAGTCTCGTCCATTAACGAATATAACGAAAGAGATTCAGGTAACTATACGATAAATCATTTCATCTTAAACGAAAGACGTAAGTTCTTTTATTGTGCATTTACAGTGTGTGTAAGGTTAACATTTTGGCGTGAAGATAAACATGACGAACGATGTATACGGTGTGACACGGCTATAGGTTAGCCACTTCATTTCCTGAGTCAAACTAACTTGAGCTAGCTGACATGTTTTAGCATGTATTCGTTTAATGTTAAAGGACATGGACTTACATCATATGTTTATTTAGGAGCAGCACAGCAGGGCTAACGTTAGCTTGTCTCAACAGTAGTGACGTTAGCTAATAAGCAGCGTCGTCCATATACTTTGAGAACCATCTTGTTTCTGCTGCCGTTTCTTCAGGTCAGATAATGGAGTTCGCAGAGCTGATTAAGACACCCAGGGTGGATGGGGTTGTCTTACATCGGCCCTTTATGCCCACCGTGGAGGGAACCCTGTGTTTGACAGGCCATCACCTGATCCTTTCCTCAAGACAGGACAACACAGAGGAGCTCTGGTTGCTTCACTCAAACATTGACTCGATAGAGAAAAGGTGATGAGCTTTTTATTTACTGTTTTGAGTATTTTATACCTTTTCCTAATTTGTGGTTTAGGCAATGTCACCTACATGAAAAGATTGGTGTTGTACAATGAACTGTTTTATCTTTAACCATTACGTTATACGTTTAAAGTGGAAAGAGGATTTGAAACTGCTGTGCCAGACGTTTCAATCTGAATGATTGCATACACTTGGCTTCCTGAGGTTAAGAGTTTTTTGTTTTTTTTGTTTGATTGAAAAAGAGCAAGAGCTAAGGATTCAACTTTAGCTGTTAAAAATCACAAACAAAAAAAGCATCCCTATATCCCCACCATAACTATAAGAGCAATTACAAGGGGACAAACTGTAGCGCTGAGGCCTGGGCCTTGGTTGAATTAAGATTAAAACCGTATTACTTTAAGCAAGCATGTGAATCTCCAGGGTCAGAATATATTTAAGTTGAATTTAATTGCCAGGAGGAACCTCGACCCCAACAGTGTTTCATACAGTGTCCTTTTTCATTTCATTTTAAGTTAATGTTTTGAATCAAATCTTCTGTCTTCCCTATAAGATTTGTAGGGTCTCTGGGAACCATCATAGTCAAATGCAAAGACCTGAGGGTGATCCAGCTCGACATCCCTGGCATGGAGGAGTGTCTCAACATTGCCAACTCTATTGAGGTAAAGAAACAAAACTGCAAAAATATTCACTTTTACCTTTTTTAATGTCAAATCAAATGCTGAATGTGTTGAACTGAAACGCATCCTTCATTCCTCTTTAGGCTCTGTCAACGCTTGATATACTCTCCCTGATGTACCCATTCTTCTACCGGCCCATGTTTGAAGTCATAGAAGACGGCTGGAAATCGTTTCTTCCACAGGATGCCTTTAAAGATTTGGAGACCATGGTATGGACTTGATTAGTGGCAAAAATGGTCACACTTCTTCAAGTCATCTTTTGTACCCAACAACTGTCTTCTAACCTTTCACCATCCCTCTTAACAGACAGATGAGTGGAGACTGAGTGAAGTCAACAAGGACTTCAGTGTGTGTCCATCGTACCCTCCTCTGGTAGCAGTGCCCAAAGACGTTGATGATGACATTCTGAGGAAAGTAGCTAGCTTCCGTCACGGTGGCCGCTTTCCAGTACTGAGCTACTACCACAAAAAGAATGGCATGGTGAGCACCTGGGAACTTGAGTTAATATGATATCTGTTGCAAGAATTGTCTGCATTTATTTCGGCATGTTTTAGTTTTAACTGTACGGTAATCTACTTTCAGGTGATGATGCGCTCAGGGCAGCCTCTGACGGGCACCAACGGGAGGCGGTGTAAGGAAGACGAGAAGCTGATCAATGCCACCCTGCGGCCCGGCAAACGTGGCTACATCATTGACACGCGCACGATTAACATTGCCCAGCAGGCCAAAGCTCGAGGTGGAGGGTTTGAGTCCGAGGCTAACTACCCCCAGTGGAGGAGGATTCACAAGGCGGTCGAAAGGTGGGTGGCCATTTAGGGCTTCATTTGATCCATAAAGTAATAAATAATCTTTGTGCCGACTTCTAAATGCTACTGTGTTTGAATGGAATTTGATACAGACAGGGATGATGTAACAACGTACGATTATTGAAGTATCATTTTGTGATACTTTACTGAGTATTTTTTATTGTATGCTACTTAATACTTCTTGTCCACTATACTTTGGAAGCCAGATTTCGATTTTTAGCTTTTACTGATATGTACTGTAAGTATAGGTTAAGATATTCAGCAGCAGTATATAAAGTACTTCAAATTAGCTGTTCCCTCACCAGCTGTGTTAACCGATTAATGTAGTGATAGTCATAATCCAGTCATTACATATAAATGATTATGGAATTAGTTTTTATTCAGGAGTACTTTTACTTGCTTATTTTATATGGATGCCAATGCTTTTGTACTTTTACTTTAGGTAGTTTTTGCATGCTGAACTCTTAACTTTTAACTTCATATTTTACAATTTATTTTTACCATTTAGCTACTTTTATCAAAATAAAGGGGCTGTGTACTGACATCATTGGATACTGATACCACAATTATATAAAAACTCAATATATATTAATTAACCAAATTGTTTTGTATCTCAATATTTCTTATTTTCAACAGCAGTAAGATAAGTGACCTTCGCTTAAGGCAAAACATCTTAAAACCACCGAACAAAAACAGACACAAAAAAAATAGTTCACATTTATTTTAACGTTACGACTGATGTTTCATGTGCAGGTCTAACGTCCTCCAGGAGAGCCTGATCAAGCTGGTGGAGGCGTGTAACGACCAGTCACACAGTATGGACCGCTGGCTGAGCAAGCTAGAGGCTTCCAACTGGCAGTCCCACGTGAAGGAGATCCTCACCACCGCCTGCCTGGCTGCACAGTGCATCGACAGGTAAGGGAACAATGTTTGACCTGCTTTTTATACTAATACACCTTGACTTACAAAAAAATATTTCACAATAAGTCTTCTTTGTTCATACTGCATCGGGATAAATTACAGTTTTCAGACTGTGTGTGGGATTAGCGGGCGAAACTCTGACTAACTCTGATCATGTGTGTGTCAGGGAGGGAGCGTCAGTGCTGGTTCATGGAACAGAGGGGGCTGACTCCACCCTGCAGGTCACCTCCCTGGCTCAGATCATCCTGGATCCGGCCTGCAGGACCATCAGAGGCTTCCAGGGCCTGGTGGAGCGGGAGTGGCTCCAGGTAAACCCATGCAGTCTCCATCAAAATCTTTTTCACTCGTTATGATATATTATATTACTGACAGTCGTAAGGGCTGTCACTTATGGAGGTTAAACAGCGAATAAAATGGACACAAATTAGGTTACAGAAACATTTGCACCTTAATCAAGTAAGCATTTTATTATCAGGATGGGCGTGGTCCTTGCACTCCCTCTCATCACCTCTAACCTGTTTACGTCTGTCCCAGGCGGGTCACCCGTTCCAGCAGCGCTGCGCTCAGTCGGCCTACTCCAACAGCAAGCCTCGCCAAGAGGCTCCGGTGTTCCTGCTCTTCCTGGACTGCGTGTGGCAGATCCTTCGCCAGTTTCCGTGCTCATTTGAATTCAGTGAGAGCTTCCTAGTGTTGGTGTTCGAACACTCCTATGCCTCTCAGTTTGGCACCTTCCTGGGCAACAGCACAGCTGAGAGGTGAGTCAGAAGTGTGGTGGGGTTGATCCACAGGTTTCGTCAGCCCTTTGCTCATTGATTTTGTTTTGTCTTGTACACTTGCATTAATGCCTCATCTGGAAATGTATAAAGTCCAGTGTCCATAAGCAAGAACAATTTGATATAGCCTTTATTCCATATTATGGATTTCAAGCCCAGTTTTTGCAAACTGTTACCTAACATCCTCTAATTCTTTTCATAGAGCCAAACTGTCTCTGCCTGAGAAGACCGTGTCCCTCTGGTCGTGGGTGAACCGGCCCCAGGAGCTGGAGCGTCTGACCAACCCGCTCTACGAGGCCAACAGCCTTGTCATCTGGCCTTCTGTGGCTCCGCAGAGTCTGCTGCTGTGGGAAGGTAGGGATCAGATACAAAGAGTTATTATTTATTCAGTCAAAAGTCCCCCCCCCCCCCCCCTTCCGTTTTTTACAGCTATTGTTAAAACCGTTGGGAAAACCAACAGATAAGATGCCATAAATTGTCCTTAGTCTCGTCCCTTATTACTTTTTACTCACACAGGCATTCTGTAATCCCACCAGGAGGGGGAGCTCTTGGTTTCACCGCTGTTAAAGGCTGCAGCACACACACAGTATTTGTGTCCCGTTTACTTTGGGCCCTGTGTTGAAGACATAACTGAAGCTGTGCACACATTTTTATTTAAATGGTAGAGTTGTCACAGCAACAGTAAACCGTGTTTATTTTTATTTAGGACGTTTTCAACTTATGTAGCAGAAGTACACCTAGGAAATAATAATACATAAAATAATAATAAGTCATTTCATTTGAAGAAATCAAAAGTTAATATACACACTGCTGAACATACTTCAGTTTAATATTTGTCATCTTGTTTAAAAATTAAATCTGCATATTACTGACTTTCGTTTCCGTTTCAGAAACTTAAAAATTAACTCTTGATTATTATTATTATTATTATTATTGTTATTGTTATTATTGTTATTATTATTATTGTTATTATTATTATTGTTATTATTATTATTATTGTTATTATTATTGTTATTATTGTTATTATTATTATTGTTATTATTGTTATTATTATTATTGTTATTATTATTATTATTGTTATTATTATTATTGTTATTATTATTGTTATTATTGTTATTATTATTATTGTTATTATTGTTATTATTATTATTGTTATTATTATTATTATTATTATTGTTATTATTATTATTATTATTATTTAATGTTACACTTTTTATTATTTCATACTAACTCACTCTAATTTGGAACACCTTGTGGATAAAGTCTGGAAGCGTCTTATTTTTACTTTATTATTATAACACTTGTCCAATAAGCTGACCTTCAGACACAACATGGCATTGTCATTGCTTCCTCTGTCAGAATTAACCATCAATATAACTCTTATAATTTCTCTGTAGTCATTAATATTTTCTATTGTTCAGCACCCAGGTATAATAAAATAAGGAAACATTTGTTTTTATTCTTAAATACTGTTAGCTGTTTTTAACCTTCTGTCAGTACACTCTGCCTCATGAACTGTCACATGAAGAGGTGCATGTGGCCTTCTGGCTCACATGACTTTCCCTCTTGTTTGGCTTTCGGCACCTTTACATTTTGGACATTGCTCAGATAGCTGGGAAGCGATGTCGGTGACGTGTTTGCCCGCCATTTTCGTCTTATTATAGGTCGCACAGAAGATGTCCCCACTGGCACCTGGCAATTACGTTATACTACTAGTTAGCTGTTAGCAGTTAGCAGTCATGTGCATGCTAAGTTTAGTTCTTTGTTTTGTTCTAGAGACAGATTTTGATTTAGGCTCTTATTTGATAAACTATGTTGTGTTTAATGCACCAAATGATGGAGCTAGCAATGAGACAGTGATGTTTCATTATGCTTCTGCGTGGGCCGAAGTGTATGCATACTACTCCTTTTTCTCTTAGTGCCCTTAAACCTTAAACTAACCTCCATAGAAACAGTGTGAGAATGAGATTAGATCACACTTCCTTTTTCTTCTTAGCAGTGCTGCTCATTAAAGATTTTAGATTATTTTCTAACATGATTTCCCAACATGTCGTACATTCTGGCTCATACAAGGATCCATTACTGTATACAAAACACACATTTAAAAGACAAATCTGAATGTGTTAGTATCATTGCTTTATAACTTGCTGTATTTAAGATGGACAGTGGAAGTTGTTAAAGGATGGAGACGTCTCAAGTTCATCTAACCCTCTGCAATGCACACCAAAAACAGTCTCGACTAATAGATAGCCCTTCAGTTAAGAGAAAAATCAGATTTCTTATTTATTTCGCTGAACCTATATGGTTTATATATGGTTTGGAATATGATAATGGTTTTCTGAGCACAAACTCAATGATCAATTTTTCTTTGAAATATAAAAGAGATTAAGTACATTTCAATAATTGTGGGTTCAGTTGAGTTGACTCCAAAAAGTCCCGGGGCAGTCTATTTTTGAAATTTGCTGACTCTCGCATCAGCTCAAAGCAAACGCCATTCATAAAGAAAAGCAGTGCCGCGAGGTGGGGGGTGTATGACAGAGGAGGGGTTACTAGGTTCAGGCGAACTTGTTGGAGGGGCCCCCTTCCTGCTTAAAGCTGAGCCTCTCCCTGATTCTATATGAAGTATGAGAACAACTCAAGCACGTGAAATTCAACAGACACCTGGCTTGTACAAGCCTTTGAGAGTGACGCACACTCCGGGGCCAACCAAAGAAAACCCATGGAAGTCTATATCTGTAGCGCTTCATGTTGACACAAAGAGGGACCAGTGCTATGATTAGGTGTGTAGTGAAGGTTGAGGATTTTTACCCCAAAAAAAGGCCGAGCAGTGTCGTCCATGTCCTGTCTTTAGCCTTACATTTCAGAAACAGGGATGCTTTAATACTGTCAGTAATATTTCTTCCATATCGAGCTCCAGTACCCTGCCATTTTATAATATGTGTATTGTGCTCCGACTAACCTGGAATCCAATCCAGCAGTACAAAAGAGACAGATACGTTTTTACTTTTAATTCATTCCAACATTAACTTAAAGGAACGCAAGAACCTACACAAATATAAACAAATAAAATGACAAAATAGTTGACATAAATGATATCCTAGCCATTTGGTTACACAGTGATCTGCTTTTTTGACCCGGTTAGACGTTAATTCACAGAAAAGGAGTCCTTGGATTTGATCGTTTTGCAACATTTCAGGCCAACTTCACTCAACATGAATCAGCCTAACTTTAAAGCACTATTTATTGCACCTCTAGACAAGCTATTGTGACATGATAGATTTCAATGGAATGGTTGTATTTCGCAGTTTCCTATGATATCAGGTCTTTCACTCTAGCTTAAGAAATGCTTCCAACATTTTGAGCATTTTGTGTTTATTATTCTCTGTTCAATCATGCTGAACTATGATGGTAAATGGTTATGTATCCATCTAACTCAGAGGACTGCTGCACCCAAACCTCAAATAGCTGCTAGAAAAACTCTATAGACTCATGGTGGTGTTTGAACAGGAAAAGAAAAATACACACAACTTCGTTTTAATTAATGTTGTACTTTAAAGGAAACTCACTGCGCTCTCCTCTCTCTTCTGTCGCAGGGGTGTTTCTTCGCTGGAACCGCTCCTCCAAGTGTTTGGACGAGGCCTACGAGGAAATGGTACATATCATTGAATACAACAAGGAGCTTCAGAACAAAGTGAACAGCCTGCGCAGGCAGCTGGCCCAGCTGGAGACTGAGGATCCTCTGCTGCAGACGCCATAGAGAGCAGCAGAGAGGGAGAGAGGTGGAAGGAAGAGGTAGAAAATGTGAAAACCGATAACAGCCCAGTTAATTTATTTTCACATATTTGAGAATATAAAATCAGAACATTATATCCAGGAGAATTTGTGCATGATTGATGATGACACATTTCGGTTTCCGAACACATGAAAAGGAATGGCCTTAAACACCAATTAAGATTTTCCACTCATGCAATCATCTTATGGCACGCAGTTTACACGAGAGAACAGACTGAAATAAGGCCCTGATGCATTACATTACACACATTTTATGCTAATTTAACCAGATACTAACTAAGCAGAACTGAGAGGGTAAGACATAAAAGTCCCCTTAAACAGATTGGAACAATTAGTCTACAAACATTTCAGTAATTCTTTAAGGAAATATGACGAACGTTTCCTCGTTACACTTTCTAAATATCAGAATTTGCTGCTTTTCTATGTCATAAATCACTGTAAATGTGTTATCTGTTGGTTGGATCTATGTAAAGGCCATTTTTTTCACATCTCATGAACGAAATGATTGAAAAACACTGTCAGATTAATGACAATGAAACTACCTTTACTTTGGTATTAGTGCAGACCTGTTCACAACAGATCATTCCTATGAATTTTTGGACTTTGTTCATTAATCTACTACAGGGTACACGTCTCACCAAACATCCTGCTGAATGTATATTCCACTAAAGCCCTGCAGCGTTACTATGGCAACATATAGGGTGCTATAAGGAAGTGACTGCTGCACGATGAGATGATATAATAAGCGTAGGTAGGGTCAGCGCCTACTGTACTGTACAGTGCTGTTTAATAAGGATCTGACCAAAATATCTTGTTTATTTAAATGATCATTACTTGACATTCCAGCTTGGGGTATGCAGAAAGACTTATTTAACACAAGCTTATAAAAAGTTAGCATTCGTTCAAACTCAGTGGGTGTAATATGAAGTCAAATATGCCTGCAGATGATGCAGAAATTAAAGGTCTTGTTGCCACAGTGATGTTGGCCATGTTGGTCATATGAATATAAGCAACAGCTGATGGAGGTTTTATTTTAATGTCATATATTGCTCTAAAGACCAATCTACATTTTGGTTATTTAAGTTATGCTCTAATTGTTGCTTTCAAGTACATTCTCAAACTGAAAGTATATCTGCAGTTTGTTTAGTTAAAGGTCTCATCAATAAGTAAATGAGCAGCATTTTTTGTCGTCAGTACTCACCAGCTGAAAACATTAGACAGCATATGTCTTTATTATAATACATACATGTCTAATAAATGTAAACTGAAGCAGATGACACAGACTTTATCAAGGCCTTATCCAAGTGATCGTTTTCTCTTCACTAATTCATTTGTGTCTGCAACGTAACATTACAGCTCGTCTTTCAATGCTGTCCATGGGTGACGGTAGCCTCCTTAGCATTAGACTTTTCAGAAAGCTTTATGCTGCACTTTAAATATAAAAAATGGCAGTTTTTTTTTAGGTCAGATTAAATCCACAGTGGTCATGCTTGGCCATTTGTGTTTGTTTTGCCAGTAAGATAAATCATTTTCTCTGCTGTTAGTCATGTCATCTTCATACATTTCATCTATTTTGCTTTGAGGATGATGTAATATTCACACTAAACACAACCGATTACAGCCACTACATTAAGCTGCTTTGTAAAGGGAAAGTTGTTTGAAGCTGTATGCATGTTTTCCTTTTGCCTGAATAAAAAGGACACCTTGCCTTCCATTGCTTTGCTGTGTTTGAGTGGAACCATTAAATCAAGCTAATGGTTGAATTTACACTTTTACTAATGTCCTATGCTTGCCAATATGCATAATGTTATTGTTTATTGATTGTTGAACTCTACTGTGTTTGTGCAATGCCTTACTGCTAAATCAGAATTAGAAATAAGTAATTGTATTACTGCTGATCAGTTGTTTGTAAAACTATATTATTGTTTCAAAGATTAAATGTTTTTTTAAGTTTTCATGCCATTAAACATTATAGCACAAAAAAATGTTTGATTTTCACAATTATTGAAGTATATTTTGATATTTAGTATATTTGTTCTTAGTTAGCAAGTGAAACATTTAGCAGCCATTGAGTTTAGATATTCTTGAATCATTACAACTCTATATGGTGACTAAATATCATGATTATTTTTCCCAAATAACAAACACTATAGCATTTTTACATAAAATATTTATTTGATGTCTCGTTTTATTGCACTGCTTAGTGACAGGGAGCACGCTTCCAATGTACGGCAGATCACTTTCCCTGTGTGGCTCGTCCAAAAATTAGTAAACAGCAACCCACCCCCTCACAAAATATGTTGCCATCTCTGTGCCTGGGGAATAAATAGCCACGGATCAGCTGCCTCATGGACGCTTGTGACGGCAGCCAGTGTTTACAGTGCTTATGTACAACCAGCACTCTTTCCTTATTGATGTGGCCTTGGGTTTCTCGCCCACTAATTTAAAGGATGACTGTATGTACTCTCACTCGGGTGTCAATTGTAAATGTTTTGTCTTTCATAACCAGATGTTCTTAGCCGGGGTTAGACAATTGTTTAATTTTACACTACAGTAGAGTAAAATAAAAAAAGGTGTCATCTCCTAGTGATCAGGTTTTTCTTAATATTTATGTGTTTTTTTGAAAATAGAATCAATCTTATTCTTACTTGAAGAAAACCTGCTTTTGGGGGGGTTTTTTTAGTGAGTTTATCAGTTTACATATTAACTTGTTTTCCCGCTCAGTGATTACAGGCATGGGGGTGTGCAACAGTCCACCACTCACAAGAGTGCACAGATTTAAAGCCATCCTTTACTCGCCCCACTCAGACGTTGCCAACAATTTGGCCCTCCTCTATCTACTGCAAACAAACGTCAATGTCAGACACACTGTGTGCACATCAAACCTTTTCCTTGATAAACAGCAGCTTGGAGTGGCTGCTGTTAAAATAAGGATAGCCACTCCCTTTTTCTGTAGAGTCACACCTTGCAGTGTGGCCACAGTGATTTGGTGTTCAGTAACTTTACAGACCATATCATTTGCTTATCACGACATGCTTTTGATTTCATAATGCATCAGGGTTATGCTTTTGCTTAATGTGTATGCAGGATTGATAAATAATATAGACGACCTGTGAACTCATTTGGTCGTACTTGTTGTGACGGTCCTGCTGCTTTTAAGGTCATGCAGCACTTCTGTTGTAATATAGTGATGTTTGCTTAACACTGCAGTGGACATAGAAGGTATAATAATCACTTTAAAACCTGTTAAACTTCATTGACTCCAACCAACATCATTTTAGTTTAAATCCAAAATCCCAAAGTTTCCAAACTACACTTAAATATCAGGCTTTTGTTAAAGCATCTGTACAATGTTGCACAATCTTCATAAATACAAGCTTAGTATATTGCCATTTGGGACGTGGAACAAATGCCCATCTCTAAGTGGAAAATAGGGTAAAATGTTACTTTATACTTGGTTTTTACCTACATTTGGACACATATTAACATACATACTATTAGTCAATTATTTGATCAAATAATAATAGCTTGAGGAGAAATGCAAAAAATAATTCTCTGCATCAGGGTTGTTTAATTTTCTGGTTTTCTTATAGCTTCTCTGATAGTAAGCAGAAAAATGTTGGTTCTAAATTATTCGTCTTTCAGAACAACCTAAAACATATTTTAGCTCTGGGAAATTGCGATTTCCCCAGAAAGTCATTGTAATAAAAATGGTCATCTCTGGACTTCCTGGCCACATTTTCTGAATTGGTATCAATATGTACTGTCCCTGTCAAACAAAGCAGTCAACCAAATTATTTCCTTACATTTCAAACTATAACAATCGATAGAAAAATAACCGGAAGCAGAATCTAATTTAAAAAATAACAAATTGCAGTATTTTATAACACATCTATACATACGTCTACACCATGATGTGACATTTCATATCAGTGTACAACAGAAATCCGTGTGTTTAATCACTTTTTGGAGAAACGCGTAACCGGCTGTGAATGGACTTGCTAACCGGATAGTCAGCGGAGTGACCGTCACTCTTTATGGGTGTGGTTTGTGAGGGAGGACCGCACCTCCGAGCCTCCGCCAATCGGAGAGAAAGCCGGTATCCACTGAAACCAGATGGCTGCTGATATATAGCTTGAAGCTGATGCAATACTCTCCATAGATAACACAGGCATCACGTCAGAGCGCTGCAGCTCAGGGGAGGAAACAGCATCTCATTACCAAAAAGCGACTCAGGAGTTTTTACCGCTCATAGTCCTGAAGAATAACCGGTGAGTAAACTTACGTGTTGTGTATTATTCCGCCGTCACGTTTTCTATTCGTCCACTGTGGTTTAGAGACTGTTTGAAGTCATGTTAACCCTATTAAGAAAATGTATAATTCTGTATTTTAGAGTTCAGTACCATGACCACGTGTTTCCTTTAGTAGCGTGCTTCTACTTTATGATTTACAATGTGTTGTGAGCCATTTCAGACTGGCTCGTGTAATTGAGACGGATAGACTCCGGTGCAATGACCTGGTTTCATCTGCCGGGTGGCTCACTGTGTCTCACGGATCCACATTTTAAGAAGACGCTGTTTAGCTAGTAAAAAAAGCGAAAGTGTGCTGGTTATTTGTACTCCTTCAAACAAAATTGTCCAAGCTCACCACCATTGCCCACGTGGAAAAGCAGCCACGCTATTTAATCCATTCATTATGGAAACACATTGAAGACATTTGATATAGATTCCCCATGACCAAGAACATTACACAACTCGCCTGCTTGCACGCAAAACCAGGGTTGATATGCAGTGCATTGACCTTTTGTGATGTGGCAAGGGAAATATGCGTGTTTGGCCCAAATAATCTAAAACAGAGAGTTTGGATGTTAATCTATGATGTGCCATGTTATAATAATACTCTTACATCTACAACATCATACACTTTCACTCCAATAATTCTCCTTGTAAGGTGTTGAAGGAAAACTTCCCCCAACCTCCCTAAAATTGATTGGAGAAACGCAGCCAAATGCTGTCATATGGATGGTTCAAGGTTTCAAGGTTTTATTGGTCATATGCACAGCATATACAACGTATATGTTGGCAATGAAAATCTTATATCCCATGCTCCTCCAACAACTCAACATAGGCTACATGGTGCTAATAAGATAAATAAAATAGTGCAAAAAGAGAGAAGAATATTTATAATAACAGTAAAGATTTAAGGATGTGAAATATATACATATGTGGACATGTTCTTGGCTCTGTTTTCGTCTTCCACTTTACGCCCTCTCTCTTTGATTGGCTGTGCTTGAAGCCAGGGCAGTATAAATACTCTCAGGTTACTCTCTTCCTTCCTTTTTTTGGAAGCTCGCTGCACCCTCGGTAAGTACATTTATGAAAATGATGCACAGCTCGTCAAGGCTCGGTGATGAACAAAGGGAGGCCTATTTGTAATGCGATTAAACCTTCTGCTCGTTAAAAGTTATTAGGCTGCACGGTGAGTACTCCCTTAAATGTGCTGACTCAGTGCTCCATCTTTGCTGTAGTCGTGTCGTTTCTAAAAATATAGGTCTTGGGATGTCTCATAAAGTTGTGTAAATGTAAACCGGCTGCGAGTGAAAGGCACTCGATAAAATGTTAGGTGTTGGGGGTTGCTATGCGCTCAAGAGCTCCTTTGCGTCACTTTGGAAACAATGGCATGTCATTTGCATTTAACTGAAGCTTACGTGTCTTCCCTGCTGCTTTCTTGCCTCTCAGACCGTTTTCAATGTTGCTCTGTTGCGACTTGGCCGCAGTTGCAATTTAAATGAAGTTAACTAAATCGACTCCCTCAATGCCTTTTCTGTCGTTCAGTCTCTCTTGGCGCCTGAGGTCTGGAGAGAAGCCCAAAAAATCTCTTGACATAGAACTTCATGCCTTAGCCAAACAAATGTGCTAAAAGAAACCACCGTATGATGGCAGTCATGCAATTCCTGCAAAAAAAAAAGGAAAAAGAATCATAACACGGAATTTCCCCTTGAAGCTGTGGAATTTGACACATTTCACACGAAAGCGTAAACACACTTTCTCTGCCTCCACAGGTACCAGCATGCCTGTCATCAGAACCCTCGGTAAGGTGGCCAAGCAGGCCCTGTTCAGCAACCCGGGGTGCAGCTGCCAGCCCCTGACGGTGGCTGTGCGCAACATCAGCTTCTCCCCTCGGCAGGTGACTTCTGATGCCAGCTTCCACTCTGTGTCCTTCTCAGAAACAGACCACCCCAAGGTGCTCATTACAGGTACGCAGCTGTTCATTCTGGTAGATTACTTGCCTGTTAAACATAGTCAGGCTCACTCCTTTTGAAGAAGAGGCACAACAGCATTTTTTATACATGCATGGAAGTAATAAGAGGTCTCAAGACCAGCAGGATTTGGCCATGAAAGCATGAAACCAATGACAGTAAAAAAAAAAAAAAAGCATGTAGGCGTTAAGTACTCTGACCTTTTTAAAAAAATTATTATAGCCCACTCTCCTCCTTAAGTAACTTTAGTCTCCATGGAAACAAACATTTCATGATTATAAGCTGTGGATGTTTGTGTTTTACCTCAATGACAACTAGCGGTTCTGTCTCTCCATCAGGTGGCCTGGGACAGCTCGGGGTGGGGCTTGCCAAATTGTTGAGGTAAGATTTTCTCAGTTATTATCGAAAATCACATGGTTTGTCAGAAACCGACTTATTGCCAAATACTTTGACAATGTGGGATTTTCTGGTACATTTTCCAATTGAGCAATATTGATTTCCCGGATTCACAGAAAGAGGTTTGGAAAGAACAACGTCATACTCTCTGACATCAGGAAACCTCCCAGCAACGTTTTCCATAGTGGTAAGTCAACTTGTGTATATACTGTACTGTGTTCTGTATTCAGATTCCTGCTTAAGTCAAGTAATGAGCCGTCCAAATGCGTAATGAATTTATGGGCTTTGAGTAGTAAAAACATTGATCGGCAATACATTTCACAAGTCTGAATAATAAAAATAAATGATGATAAAAGATGAGAAATTGTTATTAGTCAGTCAAAAAGAAAAGAAGGTTCATTTTTGAGAATTGCTTCCAGTAAAAAGGGCAGATCACAGATACTTTATACAACATAAAGTGAACATTTGATTTATAAAATCATTTCTATCATTGTCAGGCCCCTTCATCTACTCAGACATACTGGACTACAAGAACCTGCGGGAAATTGTGGTGAACAACCGCATCACGTGGCTGGTTCACTACAGCGCCCTCCTCAGTGCTGTTGGAGAGGCCAACGTGGCCTTGGCGCGCTCTGTAAACATCACGGGTAAGCACTTCATCTTGGGACAAAAGACTGAGTGGAAGTGTGGTTGAAGTTTGATGTCGTAATGTTATGTTTCTTTGTCTCTTTTTTAGGGCTTCACAACATCCTGGACATTGCAGCGGAGCACGGGTTGCGCCTGTTTGTCCCCAGCACCATTGGTGCCTTCGGTCCCACTTCTCCCCGAAACCCTACTCCAGATCTTTGTGTGCAGAGACCTCGCACCATCTATGGGGTCTCCAAAGTCCACGCAGAGCTGATGGGAGAGGTAAGAATTCAGATTCCTTTCTGGCTTTTCAAAGCAAACCCCTAAAAAAATATTATATGTGGATTTGACATGGCATTATTCTTCTCTACCAATATTTAAGATGGCAAATGAAGTTTTTTTTCTCTTTTTTTTTTCTTCTTATTTGTAATCAATACTGTAATTCTTCCTGTTTTTTGACAGTATTACCACCACCGTTACGGCCTGGACTTCCGCTGTCTCCGCTACCCAGGGATCATTTCTGCTGACTCAATGCCAGGTGGTGGGACAACAGGTGAGAGAGATGTACTTCAGAACATGCAAAAGGTTTCCATTTTAATGGACATCTATTTCTGTCATGTCACAAGTTTGTTATGTAACCGATGTATTCCTGAGACTTACGTGGCAGGTTGTATTTTTAGCCCAGCTGATAACTTGATGCACTTGACCCCCTCCACAGCAATTTTTCTTTTTCATAACTGGGCTGCTGTTTTTAAATTACATTTTTTTTGTAATTGTAATGTTTTAATCTCTGTCTCTATCCAGACTATGCCGTCCAGATTTTCCACGATGCAATCAAAAATGGGAAATTCGAGTGCAACTTGAGGCCCGACACGCGGCTGCCCATGATGTACATTGACGACTGCCTGCGCGCCACGCTGGAGGTGATGGAGGCTCCAGCTGACACGCTGAGCATGAGAACCTACAACATCAATGCCATGAGCTTCACCCCGGAGGAACTGGCCCAGGAGCTCCAGAAGCAGATGCCCGAGCTGGAGGTCACGTATGACGTTGACCACGTCAGGCAGGCCATCGGTAAGTGATGCACACTGACAAATCTGGTGACAACTGCGAAATGCAAAACTATTGTACATTGTCACCTAATTTTCTATGATTCTCAGTTGGTTTTGTGACGTGCTAAAATCAACATTTATTTCTCATGAATTATACATTTCATATGCAAGAGGAATGTTGTTTTGTCCTTTTCAAAATGTTCATTATGTCGCTCTGACTTAAAACGTTTAATTCTATATCTCTTTTATCTCTTCTTTCCAGCTGACAGTTGGCCGATGAACTTCGACGACTCCAACGCACGGCGGGAGTGGGGCTGGAAGCACGATTATGATCTCCCAGAGCTCATCCAGACGATGCTTAACTACCTAAGCTCGGAGACTCGCATTGCTCATGCTAACTGAGGGACGCTCACCATCGGTCCGAGTATTCGTTGTACATAATGTAAAGACTGACCAAAGAGAAACCTGGCCTGTATATAATCATTCGCTCGCGTCTCGTAAAACCAGAAGGGCTCTGCTTGCCGGGGACACCGTGTCTCCAGGATGTGAAGGTCAGTGCAACGGAGTCCATCCCCCCCAGCTCCTGTCTACTACCCCTGCTTTGCTGTTTTGCCTCATTTTTCTCCTTGAAAATCTGAGTGAGGAGCAGTCTATCCGCTGAAGCGATGTCAAGGATGACAACGCGGCCTGTAAAAACATGTTTGGATAAAGAAGAAGACTTGCATGTTAATGAATTGTTGCAAAAATCTATTTAACAAACTGAGAATGTTACATTTTGTAAGTTTCCACCAGTTTTTTCTTTGGAGATCCAAATTATTTTCTGCAAAATTTAAAAGGAATGTCAAACTTCAGGTTTTCTAGGCCTAAAGCTCCTGTAGCTTAGATCAAGTTAATTTCATTTCTTTTTGTTGTGTCCTTTTGATGCACTTTAGACAGATTCATATGTTAAATGAATGACCAGAGTCTTATCACCTAGCAGTGAATCTGTATTTTGAGCAGTGTGCCGCGATTTATTATCAAGAACTATTCTTCCATTATTCCAATTTATTTATTCTCTCTGTTTATCGGGGAGCTTCACAGAGTGAAAGTATTTCTTAAGTGTTTCTAAACGTACCTGTCCTCTTTAATATTTTATTTTTTCATCAACTATGTGGAATTAATTTTAAACACAAAAGGAAATTGTTTCTCTTTATGCCACATTTATGTTTCTGTACTTCGACAATTGAAATGAAATTGGTTAATATGTTCTTCCAATCACACAAGCTTTGACAATAAACATTTTTCCACATACCTCTGCATCTGTTGTCATTTTCACAAGTGAACGACCATTTTCAACCGTAATTCACAACAAGCGTTGTAACCTCAGCTCTTACCCTCTAGGGAACATACCTCTGCAAACATTTGAGTTCAAGTCATCAAAGTGGTTACTTCACCTTGGAACAGGGGTATGTCTGTATTCTTTAGATTAGATTAACGTCACCCACCTTACTGACCGTGTGTACCAACGGTGTATTAAGTGAACTTGATTGTCGTTCTGTATATTCAGCATTTATACATAGTGACATGCATCTCCAGAATTCCTGAACAGGATGAAACCTGCATTGACTGGTTTGCATATGTTATAAAATAAGCAAAGAGAAGCAGTTTTAGTAACAGCTGTGAAGAGTTTCTACAGTTGGCAACTACAACCTGTAATTATAGTCTTTAAAAAACGTTCTGTGTGTCCAAACCAACGTGATCCGACGCAACTCTGGATTTGAGGAAGAATCTAAGAGTTGGGAAATGTATGCAAGATATTTTGAAAGAAAACCACGTCCAGCCGCCAAGACATCATTTTACATGTTGTGCAACCATTTTATTCGTGTTTCTCTTAAAGCAGCTCAATCGGAAATTCTTGTTATGAGTCAGTCTTTGCAGGTGCACCCGTGATCGACAGTGCTGTTGCGCCAGATAGTATGACATTTGCAGATTTAAATGATGTAATATGGTGTGACCAAGACAAATAACAATGTTTTTGGAATGTTGTTTCTTCTTGGAGTGTACAAATGTAAGTCAATTACATCTTTTAGTACTGGAAGTGGATCAATAGTTAGTATTGTGTTAATTGTGGGGTATTTTGATCTACCTTCAGATGTTATAGTTATTTAAATTAGTCACATATTAGCAGTAACACATACTCAAATTATAGCATTATGTTAACTTCCAACTATTAAAATATCCTATTTATTATTTTGTACATGGCAAAAGATTCATTTGGCAAGCATATACTCATATTTAAGCCATCTATTCATAAGGCACAACAAACTAACCCAGATAAAAAAAACTGCCCTCCTCAGCACATCAATAAATGCACTAAACCGAATCTGCTGTATTACCTCACCGAATGGGATCATAAACGGTAACCCTGAGGACAGCATGTCCTTCACCGCTTGATAGCCTTTCTTCAATTTCTCTGTGTCAGTAATTTGGAGCTGCTCCGAGGGTGACCTTGTTCAGTTTTGCTGTGCTGCCGAGAGAAAAGAGCACAGAGGGAACACAGATTGCCTGAGTGCATGAGAGATTTGCTTCATTCAGCTGAACTAAATGTTAAGTATGGTGCCTTTTTTACCGTTTAGAGCCACTGAAAAGCACTCAAACATTACAGAAGCTCTCTTCACTTAATAGATCCTCTGCTCGGTGAATGTGTGTCAATAAAACTGCAGGTGGGCTTTTCTGTTGGGAATGAAAAACAATATTTTTCTCATCACATACTGTGGTGCTGTATGCAGGCTTTTTTCACACATCATTATAAGTAGGAATGATTTCACAATGTCCAACGGTGCTAGACAAAATATTGTTAACACCTCCTGTAAATAGACTTGAATGTACCTTAGTCATAATGACTGGCACAATTACAAACAGGTGCCTTTGAATGCAACGTAACAGCACATTTAGTTTTATGTTGATTATTGAAGTGGTGTAATGACTGTGATGGTAATGTTCAACAGAAGTTCCTTTTCATTGAGACCTGATACTGTATGAAAGATTTCTGTTTACCCACTCTCTGCTCTTGATAGCAAAGTGGAATTGCTCTGAAAATATTTGCACTGGTTTTGCATTATTTTTCCTGACATTTAACTTTGAATGTAGTTTTAAAGAACTGACAGTGGCATGCTGATGCAGGAAAATCAACATATCTTTCAGGATTTACAGCACATAAAGAAACTTGCTAATGTGATGCATCACATAGACCTGCTGCCTCGGCAACACATTCCTACATATAATTTTGTTTTGCATGCTGTGAATATGACTTAACGTGATCCCCATAGACAAAGCTTCTTCATTGGTGGAGGAAAGTGTTTTGGAACAAGGAAGCATGCTGCAATGCCTTTGCAAAGTTCTACTTCTTCTCTTTCTAGGAAAGGGAATCTTACCTCTTATGTAAGACATGTCTGTTTGTGCACAAACCCTTGCAGGCTTGACCCCCACCGGCCAATCAGGAGGCTTCCCTGGTGGCCTCGGCCTCCAGTGTTTTGTTCGTCATCGTGTAATAAGATTCACACTGTGAGCAGCAGCTTACGGCGGTCCTGGGGAAAGTGAAGGACGAGACATGAAGAAGGACGGGGGGGAGGGAGCTGTTGGGCAGTGGGCCAGGAACGCCATAACACTTTCTGCCCCAGCTGTTAGTCCTCATGGAGACCTGTTGCCATGGTAATAAAGCCTAAGACCCCACCACCTTCCTCATAATGGAAACGTCAGGGCATACTGTATGACACTAACTGGAAACACGCTCTTGTGGATTCTTTCTTACTTATTTGTTATAATGCTACACAGTTACAGGCAGATAGGGGTGACTTTGTCAAGGAGCACATTTTACAGTCTATTCTGTTTTTATTGTCTTTATGTTTTAATATGATGTGTTTTTCTGCTTTTTGCTGTTAAATCACATCCCCTTTTGGAATAATAAAGAAATTCTGTTATAGGAAATGCTTCTGCAAATCATATTAGCAGCCCATTCTTTTCTCCAGTAGTCTGGAACAGGGCTGATATATGATCAATCAGTAAATCAAGCCTGACTCATGGTCACATTAATGTGATATATGAATCAATGATTGCTGAGCTATACTTTTAAATGACCTTATCTGACCGTTAAATGGCCCACTAAAGCATGTCTTTAATCAGATCAGAATTGAATGGCTGCAAATGACATAGAACTCTATCTAGGTTAGCTGAAAGAAAAATAATAAACAGGAATTGCAAGGTCGGCTGCAGTGACACCGCACAGTATCATGACTACTCCGATTAGCTCCTTTGAAGCACACAGTCAGGTTGACAATGCTCACTAATCCCTGCCAAGCTTCTGATACAGTTACACAACCACACCTTAATCCCAGGCTAAGGTGGAGACTGTAACTACAGCTTTGCGGTCAGATTAGAGCTTCACACCACTCAGCCTCGACTGTTATAGAAACAAACTGATGTCTGATTCTTGAACAGCAGATGAGAATTCCTGTTCAAAAAGGAAAATAAAAAAGGACAAAGTGCTGTGATACATAAAATTAGTCAGTATTGAAACATATTCTGTGAATTGCATTTTATAACTTTATGAAAGTTCTCACTATTTTACAGGCTTTATTTCCAAGGAACTATTTATTTACCCAATGTTTTACCAATCCATGTAGATGTAATTTAAGTGCTGAATTTCTGAAATTAAAAAGCAAGATGGTTAGAGTGAATCATACTCGCTCAAGATATTGTAGGCAAGGAACAATTTAAATTTAAGTAACATTATTTATTGATTTTTTATTCATTACAATTGGAAACCACACTTATTTAGAGTGATGCAGCATGATTCACATGTTGGGGTAGCAATGCCAAGATAAAAAATATTGCTTCCCTGAGAGGACAGGTGTCCCCGAGATCAGATTGGTGGCAGCCTGTATGAGAGGAAATCGGGAATTAGAAATGAAACAGATTAATGATTTTTGCATTTGTATTATCACTTTTAGTCCAGAATATTTTCCTTTTATTCCAATGGGAAAGAAAGTTTCTTAGTACGTAAACCCTTCGAACTTTAATGCAAACATCTCCTGAAGGTGACCCGATTCAGCCTTTTTGCAAAACAAACATCTCCCTGGGCTGTTTAGAATAACTAAATATTATTCCCACAGATGTATCCTTAAGCATACAAGAACTGTTAACACTGGCCTCATATCAAGACCAAGTTTTTCCTTTTAGTAGCGCTCATAAATGTCCCCAGAAACCTTGTATAACTCATAAACAGCACAAGGACACAACAGCTATAAGACCAAAGCAATTATCAAACAACATCTTAGAAACTGCAAAGATCAAGAACAACATTTCACATTCCAAAACAAGTAATGTGTTTTTTTAAACGTTTTATTTTGACCAATTTATCCTACTAGGACCACTGTCAGCTTATGATGCTCCTATGACTGTCCTTCTTTCTGGTCGTGCTATATCTATTGAAGCTTTTGTGACTTTGTTTTTCTTTTTTTGGGTCAGTATGTTGTCTAATATGTTGATAACAAGTTAGATAAGAGAAATGTAATATGCATGTGAAATCCATTCAGTGAAGCCTGAAGTGTGCTAGCTCGTGTTTCAGAGTGAAACTGTTCTTGTTGGCATGCAAGAGCTTGAGGACACAAATAATTAATGTCTGGTTGAACATTGTTCAGACAGTTGAAAATGATCCTATGCTGTTTCTTTATTCCCATAATTTAAAGCAACTCTCTGCTATTTACACCCACTATCTATCAACATTTTGAAGTCTGAGATCTGAAGCGTATGCATCACATGCATCAGAAAAACAGTAAGACATTGGTTGAAGGTATATTTTAGCAGGAACACAGTTAGGCATGATGTGTTGCTGAATGATTAGGCAATGCTTTGTTTGGGTTTGCGGAGATCATAGTTTAGTTTTAGGAGGAGTTTGGCCAAGACATTAGTGGGCTGATATCAGCTCATATTAGCTGATCACAAATACTGCCATTAGCCATATTGGAAGATGTCCAGTAATTCTCTATTTTTTCTTCTTTTTTTTTCAGTCTGCAGTTTTTACTATTATTTGAAAAAAAATCTTGAATAATTGTTTTTCTTTTTAATATGATCTACTGTATATTATATATAACATTATTGGGCTGTGGTTTTGGGTTCACTGAACCTAAGTGACCCAGCGCATACTTTATGTTGTGACTGTGGCGCTCTCTGTTGGCTAAGATGAACACTTGAAGTGAAAGTAATAAAATAACAATAACATGAATTGTAAAAACAACAGGCCAACAACATACTTACACTCGTGTGAAATGAGACACACAGTAAACCTTTAACAAGGATATGTTGACCACAAACAACCAGCGTGGTCATATGTATTATCTTCAGGCATTTTCTGGGAAGCCTGCGCGACTTTCGTCAAGCTGTTTGAGGACCCCAGGATGTCCATGCTCGCTGAACGTATGTACATTTCTTCTATCCTTTTGACGGATATTTCCCCTTTTTATTTCAATTTAACATTCCGTTTTTTCGTATGTTATGTTCGCTAATACATACCACTACCAGATGTTGAGAGGCTGTCTTCTGAAATTATTACATTTTATACTTGTTACAACTTTTCGCGTTGCTAACATTAGCATTAGCACCAAAAAAGCAGTCTATGACAACACGTGTTTTCTCCTGTAACCATACAGTCCCTTGTCATCGGTTCAGTTTACTTAACTATATAATCGTTAATTACCATGTATTCGCATAACCTATTCTGCTCTCTCATTAAAAAACGTGTTGTTCTCTGTTTCACATCGTAGACGTGGCTTCTGTTCAGGTCCCTTAATGCTGACAGATGTCAATGTGTTTACATGCAAACACCAAAACCTTATTTATTGTCCAGGTAGGGTCAGCATACTATAATGTTTTGAATTATGTGTATTTAAATGAAAACAGGTGCAACATAGCTACACGTATGCTATATTTATAACTGTGGTAATTAGACCGTTTGGGGTAACTAGTTTTATCACGAGTCTGCACAGTAACTTCTGTGTATGCAAAAGGTCTTGTCGGTGCCAGCCTGCGTTGTGAGTTGCTTTTCATGCTTGTTTATGTTATATTTTGTTGACTGACTGTTATGTAATGTTGGTGCTGCTCTCTATGCAGCCCGGAGGAAGCAGAAGTGGTCTATTGACCCCAGGAACAGCGCCTGGTCAAAAGATGAATCCAAATTCGGCCAGAAGATGCTGGAGCGAATGGGCTGGTCAAAGGGCAAGGTGAGGTGGATCCATGTAGTTAAATTAATAGTGATGATTTCTTTTAAAACTGGCCGTGAATGGATGAGTAAACAAACAATTGTGTTAAACAGTATTTCTTCTCCTTTCATGTGAAGGGCCTGGGCAGAACTCAGCAGGGCTCCACCGACCATATCAAAGTAAAAGTTAAAAACGACCACTATGGTCTCGGAACCACCTGCCAGCTCTGAGGTGAGCACTTTCAACAGTTGGGACTTAATACTGCAATATATTTAATCTTGTTGCTCTGAACCTGAAAAATATGGTTGCCTAGTTATACCGTTTTTGAATCTACATTTACCTCCTGCAAGTTATTTTTGATGTTGTTTTGTTGACATATGTTGTGTTCACAGGATAAGTGGATCGCCCACCAAGATGATTTCAATGAGCTTCTAGCTCAACTGAACAACCACCATGGTCAAAACAGCAGCGCTGGTAAGTACATCATCAACATTAGGATGTGTAAAGTGTTTATAAAGCACTGTCTACAAATGGGTTACAAATGTAGTTGTGGTGGTGTTACTTCAAAACAGTCTCTCTTATTCTTCACAAAACAATTGTCCTTCTTGCATTTGTAGCCCAGTTATTCCCTAGTTTAATCAGGGAAGGGCCCTGAGTTCATTAACTCAATAAATCAAATTTACAATAAAGAATACATAAGGTAATGTCTTCTTATATTTTACCAATGTACCCTTTGTGTTATCTTGAGTCAGAAATCACCAAATTTCACACTGGAATCAGTTTAATAAATAAAGATCTCAATTATTTACTGTATAGTTGTGAACAAACAACATGAAATATACAGTCAGAATGTGCCTTCAATAATGTCAGGATTAATAGTCACTTTAACTGGAAATTATTATAATATCAAACTAGTTCAGATCACCGTTGTATCAATTCCACACTTAACTCATTGGGCCCACACTCATTCAGCACACACACACACACACACACACACACACACACACACACACACACACACACACACACACACACACACACACACACACAAGCCGGCAAATGAGATGAAATAAAAGCCCTCACGTTGCATGCCTGATGTGATGCTTGAGAGCGTTGAAAGTCAAAACTATTTGTCCTTTTCACTCAAATGAGCAATAAAACCAAAGCGATACCTGAACATCTGCAACTCCAAACTGCAACTGTACCGATCCCTCAGTCTCAGATGGCGATCAACGGCGGCAGGGAAGGTGTCCAGCGACGACGTGCTCTCTCGTATTGTCCAAAACTCCTCACTGTGTCACCAACTTGCAGCAAAACTGATAAAGATCCTCAGGGTGTTCATGCCGAAAAACTCCAAACTGAAGCCAATAGCGCAAGCTGAGTTGGCTATAACAGGGCTAAGAGTACATTCACTTTATTAATGAATGCTAACACTCAGTTGCTAACAAGCTAACATTTCTTAAATGGGGATCAATAAAGTAATTCTATTCTATTCTACATTGGGTTCAAGCACTTTGTGTTTCTCGGGTTGTGTAAAAGAAAGAAAAAAATAACTACTAATAGTTGAGATCTAGCCATAAGATGTCTTATTTTCATATGAATATGCGATTACATTTTTATTAGCTGTTGGAACCTCTCCTTCCACCAATATGTAGTATTTAGTGCAAAGCTTTCCAACATCTGTGTCTCAAACTACACAAAATCCAAATGCAGAGGCTCTCTTTTTTGGATCCCTGTGTTGGACATTAGAGGGTGCCACACTGCAACATTTAGGGGAAAAACATTTTGATTCATTCTCACAGAAACATCTGCATTACAACTGTACTGGGAAACAAAGCACTGCTAGAATACTGCTTTATCAGCGTTGATGCAAAGATGCATCTTGAATTGGTATCACATAAACATATTTATTTGTATTTCTTTATTATTTTTAGAACCTCCAAAACCAGAGGAGCCGAAAGGATTCAGCTTGGAGGAGAAGTCCAAGACGTCCAAAAAGAGGGTCCATTACATGAAGTTCACTAAAGGTGGGTTTGTCTTTTGGCAGCAGACAAGTTTTTGCAGCAGCATTTCAGAGGGATAAACATGGCTCAGAGCTCCAACTATATTATTATTTTTCAACCTTTCATACAGTCAGTCCAGATGGACAGAAAGTCTCTCTAGCCCCTTGTGCACTTGGCTCAGACCTCTGAAGCTGATCAGAGCTCTGTCAGCCGGTGCTGGGTCATTCGGCCCGGTCAGTGCTAGGGGAGGTTATTAATAACTCTCCCTTCTACGTTCATTACTCCTTTACACGTCAGGAAGTTAAGATTTGCTGTTCAAGGCCAGTACACTGATAGGCAAGAGGAGGAATTTGATGTTCAGGATCATTGGAGACCAACATGAATAAACACAAGTTCATATTTTACTGCTGGGCTGCTTTGTCTGAGCAGAGAGCATATTTGATTGATTACAAGCCCATTTTTTGAACATGATTGTCAGGATAAAAAAACGTTTAAAACATTGATTTTACTAGTCCTTTTGGATTGAAAGAATTGCAATAGCATCAAGTATTCACACATGCTGAAGTACTTAATCCACAACCGTTTTTGTGATTTGGTTCAAATGTACATCCTTAGGTCAGCATACATGAGAAAACAAAATATCTCAACTTTTGCCTCACCTGGGAGAGCCTTTTATATTTTACGTCATTCAATAGCAACTTCCTGTTTCCTGTTTGGGGCATCTGGCATGTCCATTTACTGGCCCCCTAAAAACAACACCTCCCAGGGGCTTTGTGACCCATTAGATGACCCTGCTAGATAAGGCATGACACAAGTCTCTTCTCCAGACCCTCTCACCCTGTTTATGCAATCTTAATTTGTCAGGAGCCAAAAAAAGACCCCGGTGGATCAGATGCACCTTACACCAGACCATAATAATGTTCCATCGGGAGCTCTCCTTTTTGCCCTCTGTCCCTATGCATACATTATTGAAGTCATACATCTCGTTATAACGGACTTTTCTGAGTCTTGCCGAGGCACCTTTGCTTCAGTTGGATTTCATTCTCGGACTTTGCATCTGCTTGATGATTTGAAAAGGAATGCACCCACGCCATCTCTGAATATCACTTCACATTGATCATCTTACATCATGGCACCATTTACCACATTTGCATTATACCATGTTTGGAGAAGCTTATTCCACAAGTTCCTAGTGACTTATTTTTGAGAGATTTTGTTTTATTAAATCCTGACCACCAGTGACTGTTTAACAGTGTAAATGTTTCCTCACGGGGCGAGTCTCATTTGAACAAGTCATGAGGGTACTCGAAGGCTACATGCGCATCCCCTCAGTCACTATAAATACTGTGTTAGCCAACACCCGGCCTGCTTTTAACCTGGCTATACCTATTATTAAACCCTCTCTACCGTTGGCATCATAGATAAAATCACAACTTCCCTTATTCTTAATGAGGACATATCACAGAGTCAAATTCAGAATGTATGGTGATTTTTGGATTCTTCGATGAAATCTTTTGATTTTAAAGCTGTGTAAAAGTATCTTGAAGGCATTTCACGTTGACCCTGCCCTGAGAGTCCCATCAAACGTATTGAAACGCTGCAATTCTGTTCGGATCTCTGTATCCTCCCAGCTGTATCCATCTCACTCCTCCCTCTCAAGACGGCCTCATTGACCCTAAAGCAGAAAAAGAAAAGCACTGAAAACAATACCTCGCTCAAGTGTTATTGCCACTGTGACAGCCATTTGTTCATCACCTACGTTGTCTGTGAACTCGGGCCTCTTGTTTTGTACCCCAACCAGTCATCAACTAATAAAGTCTGACCTTGCAGGACTTTTAATCCAATTGAGGAGATTGCTTTCATTATCACCACCAGGAGAAGTTACAGAGCTGGTAGCGCCTGACTCTGCCACAGTTTGTTACACACAAGGCAGCTACAGGGAAACCAGAATTCAATCTTGAGACAATTTGTTCCTCTGTAAGCAGCAGACGTGTCTTTGGCAACATGACACCACTTTGCCTTGTATCTATGTAAAAACAAAAAGGCATCAACCGTTGTCGTGCAACAGAAGAGATGCTGGCACTACTTGTTTGTCTATAACTTGATTGGAAACTTGAGTTGAGTGATCCGCCTCCCTTAAGTTGTCTGACAGGCATAACATTTCAGTGCCCTGCCTCACCTGGGCCAGCTTATGGTCTAAATAGACGTATGCCAACAAAAGGGTTACCTGGCAACATATAACCGGCCACGCCTCTTGGCATGCTACCACTGACTGATCTGACGCTAGCGTTCCTCTCCGGGAGAGCTGTTGCCAAGTTAAGGCTTGGTAATGGATTTACGGTTGCTAAGCTTGTTAGATGAGAGGTTGAAAAGTCAGGTCTTCCTCATAGTTCTGCATGTGCATGTGTCAACTAGGGCGTCCAGTTCTGGATGATTATGGCAAAATCATCATAATGGTCATTTGTGAATTAATTATTGTGGAAACATCATCCGTTTAGAAAAGAGGGCACTTATAAAGGAAGATGCATTAATCTGGTGCACTTTTACAGCATAAGCAAACGTATAGCGGCTGTCCCTGTTCTATTTAGAAGGCAGAAATGTGCACAGCTGTAAAGAAAAAAGGCACAATAATAATACTTTTTATTTATTTGTTTTTCATAATCATTTTAAGCAAAAGTCAGAATTAAAAGAGAGACGGAAAGTTAGCCCTAAAGTGCTCCATTTTAAAATCCTGATTTAATGTCCAGTCCGACTCGATTATTGTAAGAGATCTCACCGTTTGGTCTTGTCCTGGTTATTAACTCAAATGCATCTAGTCTAGTCATTTCGTATTCAATTATCGCATAACTTGATTGGAAAGCTGTGAAAACATTAATGCATAAAAAATGTTGCGGCCAAAGAAGCTTCTGGGAACCTTCCAAACATCTTATTCTGCGTCCCAGCGCAGGCCTCCTCCTTACTCTCTCTCCTGCTTTTTTATTGATATCCTGTTCAGGCTGCTTCCCTCACTGCCAGCGCTGAGGATTGATGGTCTTTGTTTGTGGGGAAAGGCACCAAAATCTCCGCTGCTTAGGTCCGGGCTCACAGAATAAACCAGTAACCCAGTTTTAATTGCTACCTCCATCTATCACCTGTCACTGCAGCAGGGGTGGTTGATGCAGAATTAAACCACAAGCTCTCTCTCCGTTTCTGTGTTGTTGGCTTAATTGCAGTCTTGGGGCTTTTATCAAAACAAATGTTCACATTTCAGCCAGTATGATTCTGTAATTGGAGGTTTTGAGTAAACATAACAAAGCAACTACAACATATTATCCAGCCAAAGTGCTTTGAGTCACAGAAAGCGAGTTATTTTTTTCCTGCCCTTCAGTGTTTCTAAAGCTAATCATACTATCACTCGAGACCATCTTATTTAGCTTTTTTAATCATTTCGTATTTGTCAGATTTGTGCGAGATTAGAGCCTCAGTGATCTGTTGGTCTGGTTTGACTAGTTGTCTTTACTGATAGTTGTTACCATTTCAACCGTGTCCTTGGAAACCAGCATGTGTTCACTTTCCACTGCAGGACAGCAGCGCACATGGTTCATCCTGCATGATGGCATTCAGCCACCTTTTGAACTTTAAAGCTCCTTTTTTATCAGAACATTGTTATTTGCACTTTCACCTTTTAAAGCCTGAGAATTTTGACAGGTACTTCCTCATCCAAACAGCAGAAAGGTCACGTTGGGCATCATTTTACATTCGACCCGAGTTCACTAGAAGACAAACACCACAGCCCCCCCCCCCCCCCGCGTCTTTTATTTTACTTTTCAACTTTCTTGGTTTTACTTCTCAGACCTGTATGTGCAGTGGCTTTCAAAGCCAAGAGTCGGGGAGATAGAGGTTTAAAAGCAATAAATAACCAAATGTTATCAGAGCCCCGCTGAAGGAAGAGGATGCAGCTGTACGAACAGGACCTGGGCTTGAGACGGACGACTGTGTGCTCAAGGAGTCTTTGAGGCCCGGCTTGAAAAATTGGAATCCGGAGGCGTGCGTTGAAGACCTTGTCGTCAGTTTATTTTTCTTTGCCGTTTTATCCCTGGATCCAGAAGCAGACTATGCAAACCTCCCCTTTTCTTTCCTTAAAAGACCCCCACCCCGCCTTCCTCCTCCCCCAACACACAGATACAAACTCACAAACATACTTATGTTTTAATCTTCAAATATTACATGCCTTAAATAGAAAAAACTGACTTGGTTGTAAACAGTTTTACAATTTAGAGAAATGTGTTTGTTTTGTGTCCCCTCTTAGGAAAGGACCTGTCTTCCCGCAGTAAAACTGACCTTAACTGTATCTTTGGAAAGAGAGGAGGGTCTTCCAATGACATAGAGAAGGTAAGAGACATCATAATTATTGAGTGATTTATTTTGATTGTGTTTTAACCTGAAAACAAAGACAAATTCCTTTTTAGCAAACCAAAAAATAAATCCTGTCAGTCCCTGAAAATTCTGAAATAATGTTTGGTTTGGCTTTGATTTCATACTGTCATTAAGCAACCTACACATATTTACCAACAACAAAAAGACAGTCATCAACATTGAAACATTCAGTAGCACACAATGAAGCAAAAAATGTATAGTACATATATAATGTAAGCCTGATCGTTGATAAGTTAAATGAACTTATTTCTGTATCCTGTAACTAAATATCTGCAGAGAATAATTATTATCCAAGGTGTGAATGACTGTGTTTTCTTTGAAGCAGTGGTTTTCTAAATCGAGAGAGCAGTGGTGTGATCCTGCCCGACCCCGGTCAATGTCAAGTGTGCACTGGGGGAGGAAATGCCTTCCCTTTGGCCAGGTGGTTTTAGCTTATCTTCCTCGGTAATTAAGGGTGACTATTGGTGCTGACGCCTCTATCAGTCGCTGCAGTACCATGTGATCCGTGTGCTTCTAAAAGGCCAAGCTCCTGAGAAGCCTGTGGCCCTAGATTAGCCATGTCACTTTAACACCGCCACAAGGCCACCGATGGCGGCGAAAGCACCTAAATCCAGTTAAGGGATTTGCACTCTTACCCCCTACTTCTCTCTTCGCACTCCCCCTTTTCTCCACTTCTGTCTTGGAGCGCTGGCATAAGGGTGTTAGAGCGCCAGCGGGCATTATTAAAGGCAAATCAAAATTGGGGTGAGGTGTGCAGAAATCTGAAGTGATGACGCTTGCAAAAAAAGTTGTCTTTCCGCTCTTGGCATTGGTGGCTGGTCACTTCAAATGTCACTATACCATTTGGCAATATGCTGCTCTTGTGCTTTTGAAACATAGCTTAGAGGCTCAGACAGGTACAAGTTGCATTTCAGGCACAGTATGTTCCTTTGGCTAACTTGTAAAAAGTACTACATTACAATTAATACTACGTTGAAAGGTGTTCTCGGATGGTCTCCCTTACATTAATAAAAACTTTGTTGAGTTATTGTAAAAAATTCAACAAGTGTCTGCCAATGGAACTTGCTGTATACCAAAGCTACAGTTGAAATGATTCACTAAAATATAATTTGTTAAAATATTTTGGGTGTCACAAGTTGTGCTGACCCCTTACGGAGCCTGAAGGACAATAACAAATGTAGCTTTTGGACGCAGAGACACAGAAAAAGCCTCTTGCTGGCTTCTTCTGTTTATCTCAAGCATTTGGCTTGAAGAAATTGGCATCTTAAAATCCATAAATTGCAAAAGAAAAAGCTTTTTCTATTCCCACGCAGGTGCCGAGCCATAACATCACAATGGCTGCTTCTCCCCAGCTGATTAACATTGGAAATGCAAGCAATACACACTATCATTTTCTCCCTAATCGTTTGGTTATGGGTTGTTATTTTTCAGCCAGGAGGGACACCATTGACCATATCGAAAACACGGAACACAATTACAATGGCATCCCATGAGGCCTTGTGTTGAAGCCCAGCAACATCTGAGGTTGCTGCGAAGAGGTAAAGAGGGTGATGGACCAATCAAGCTCTAGGCATTGTGCAGTATCTCCTGTGAGAGGGTCTGTGACACTGCCAGTGACCCTCTGCTCCCTGATCTGTGCTTACAGTAGTCCACATGACTGTGACAGCACAAATTATGCTCAACCATTTACAAACATCCAGGAATCTCAGTACCCTAAAGAGTTGTACTCCTAAGTAGTGACTTTGGTTTATGTTGGATTGGATTGGCCGGGGTTTCCACCCGTTGCGTTATCACATATCTGCATCCTAACGAGGTGAAACGTGACCAAATCTGAATCTGCTTCTCCAGAACGGCCTTTCTTCCCACTCATGAATCTTCCAGCACCTCACCCACCACCCACTGTTGTCTCTCCAGCCCCCCTAACACCAGTCCCCCGCTGCTGGGGTTTTCCTTCCTACGCAGTGATGTGCTTCCTGTTCGCCTCTTATCTCGCCTCACAACACTCCCTGAAATGCAGACAGGCAGACACACACCGGCGCACACACACTCTCGGCTGTCCCACATGCCTCTTTTAGTTAAAGGCAGCAATGTGTTGAAAGGACTAATGAGCACAGGGGACAGATTATTAACCTACTGCACATTCACTGGTTGTAAACAGGCAGCCAATAAGTGGAATACATTCTGGTGATTCACCTGTCTTCAAATTATGTGTATAGCAGAGCTGTATTTTGAAGTGTTATGGTAAAATATCTCAAATGAAAGATAAAATATTAAAAGCATATGTAACATTTCACTTGAAGTTGCTATCTAGTGATGTTCTTCGAAATACTGCCCTGCTGTAAGGTCTGCTTTAATGCATATCATGTTCACTTCTTCATATGACACTAGTCAAGAAGTGATCTTTATTTGATCATAAAGGTATTGGTAGTGGTGGTGATGTTTGGCTGGACTGCATTATATTAAGAAGGGTTCCTTATATTCTGCCTTTATGTAATTAGGAAGGTAAAAACATTAGATACACATCTCAATATGATTCAGGTCCATTACATCACCCCCACCTCTGTAAAAAAAAAAAAAAAACCATTTGTTAAATACAAAGCATCATCAGTACACACAGTATAAATAGATGACCACCATTTCACCCACTGCCCTTATTCCACCTCACCATCTAGACTCCTGAAAATGATGGCGTACAATCATTATTTACACTCCCTGACCAGTGAAAGTTATCAAGTTGTGTTGGAGCACCTGTCCATCTACATGGCTCCCTGTTATCCATCACCCATCCCACGCTCGCGAGCCCCCTCCGTCTCCTGCTTCCTCTAGCGCCCCTCAACACAATTACTCACAGCATGACAAACGACAGGCTCTCTCTGCCGAGATATCAAAAAGCCCCGGCCACTTCTAAATGAAGGCACTTTGGCAGCCCTGTGCTCCCCGTGCTTATCGGCGGGCGAGCAGTGCCCCTGGCCGTCCTATGTCCCCCCCTTCTTCCTCCTTCTCCACCACCGTGCCCTCCTCAGGGGGTTTAGTTAGGGGAGCCACATGGAGGGCCAGCCCGGCTTGATTTATCTCCCTTGCCCCTCTGCCCGGCCACTCAGGCAGACCGAAAGAGCCGACGAGGCTCCAACGGGCCTCAGCTCGAAAGCCCGGCATTAGCTGAAATAAACCATTCTGCCGCCCAGTGAAAAATGTCCTCTGATTGGCTAATTAATCAGTCAAAGGGGAGCGACGCGGCTTGTGACTTGAGGGACCCGAGCGGGCGACCGCAGAGGGCCTGCTGATAAATAGACTCCCCGCCGATTCATACATCAACAAAAGTTAGTCATTTTTTAAAGCCGCCAGCTCACATGAAAGGTGGAAACAAGCCATAGTTTTATTTTTCCACCTACATTTGCTTCCACGTTCCTGTTTTTTGGGGGGATGGGGTTTGAAAAAGACTAAATTCCAGTTTTTTTTGTTTTGTATTACTTGCAGGTAAAGGTTTTTTTTTTTTTTTTAAAACCTTTTTGATAAACTTAGATTTCAATATCACACTTTTATTAAGTCTTCCAGATCTTCATCTTGTGAAGAAATCCGTTAATTATGTATTAGACAATTGTTCTGTTGCTCAAAGCAACTACCAAAATTAAATATTTTGCTCACTGCTCACAACCTCTTTATCAGTACAGTAAAATCTTTATCTAGGATTCAGGTTTCAAAGTCGGCAGATCCGATGACATAACAGTGACCCGCTCATTAGTTATTTACTCCTTAAAAATCTCAGCGAAGAAAAGTGGTTGACTATAATTTGGTACAAGTCTTGTTTTGACGTCTGAGACTTCCAGTCAGACAGTCGGTATGGCTCACCCTGCTCTCGGGTCAGCATGACCCCTGCGGCCTCTCCCACTCCCACTCCTGCTCAGGCACAAAGGGGCCGGGGATCAGGCCTCATCGGGTGGCACCTGTTGCAAGTCTTTCCTGCCCACGCATCGTCCACATGAAGGATCGCGCGTCAGAGGGGGCTCCCCCGATACCAGCATCTTAAGGAATATGGGGCAGGGGCGGAGCGGGTAGGGGGCTCGAGCGTTTGGCAGATGCGTCGGCAAGGCGCCAGGGAGTCGATGGGCGGAGTCGAGCAGTGAAACTTTGCTGACAGGGCAGAGGCAAAATGTCTTTTTACAGGGGTTCCTTTTAACTCTAGAACAGGTTTTACAGGTTGCTGCTGAGGCCTGTGAACAGCAAAGTGAGGCAGTGTTGGATTATTTAGAAATCAAATTTAGACTGGCTTAGATGGTGTTACACATGTCAGGCGCTGTGTATATGTAAGTATCAGTATCGATTAGTTTTGTTGTTAACTTGCAGTCTTTACAGATTAAGCGTCTGTCCTGCTGGCATTAACAGGATTATTCTGTACTTACTGCAGTTCCACTGCATTTTCCAGTTGACTGTATAAATAGAAATACAGCACTGAAGCAGAGATATTCTTTTTGACTCAGTTGTCTGTTAACCTCAGCAATGATCTTTTGAAAGGGGCTGCTGGTGTAAACGTGCGCTTTGGCTGCGTTGTTGGCGCAGATTGAATGGGCCAGTTCAATCTTGCTCTGAGCTCATTGTGGAGCTGAAGAGCTCTTATTCATTCTCAGATAACATCTAATTGCTTTAAGCAAAAGCTCTCCCTTTCTTGAGCACGTTTGTTGACAGGCCCTTTTGCTTCTACCGCCGAAAATATCAAGACCCGCCAAGCAACCCCCCTCTCTCTACCCCCTGCTGCACCAACACACACATTTACCACCTACCTCCCTGGCAGTTCTGTGGACTGCTCCCTCCAAGCCATGCCAGCTCGCTGACACTTACAGATTAGCACAGGACAAAAAAGAAAAAGAGGGCGTCTGTCTCTTAGTTACATGCCTAAGCTAGAATACATTGGACCAGGGTAATTACCGCCTGGTGAAGCTAACCGCCCAAAGATTTCCAGCCCTCTCGGCTGTTTACTGCCACCGACCACCGTTTAATCACTGACTCTTTAATCTAATAAATCACATCTGGGGAAAATAATCACTGTATCTTCTGTGGTTGGGGTGGGGGTACCCTATGCTCTTGGGGGGGTATTGTCGGCTAGGGTTTGCTATGTTAAACAAGCTCAGGGCAGTCATGCTGCATGCATAATGTTGTCTTCATTTGTTACTTATGATAAACGTTCTTGCGTCCGGCACAAAGTGCAATTTTTCAAACCCCATTTTTTGTGTTTTTGTCTTAATTACAAACATGAAAAAGCCTTTAGCAAAAGTATTGTCTTGTGGGAGCTTCCATGTGTGGCATTTTATATGTTTATAGTACATTATTTTAAAGTTTTTCAACTTTGTTACTTTGTGTAATTAGAATTTCTGCAGAAAAATAACCTAAATAATAGGATCACATTTAAAGGTAGATAAATTACTTAAAAAAAGGTCAACCAGGTTCACTTATTTACAGAGAAGGTATCCACCTGTTTTTCTGTCCGCCCACATCAGGCTCATGAAAGATGGGCTGCTGGACCTGTGTGCTCACCGGGGAGAGACAGCTGGCTAATCAGGGCCTGATCCATAGACCCTGAGTATCGCCAAATTTATTATTGTGGCAGGACAATGAGGGCACACTCATGCAATTACAGACCCAACCAATATTGGCTGGAAATTATTGGAGAAAAAAAACCCCAGCAAATAATGCATACGGGCAGTTCTTTAAGAAAATAAATGGGCAACTGCAGCTTTGTCAAATGCTAATTAACATGAGAGCCAGAATGTGAATTTATACCATTTTAAAGAAAGCCGTAAGACGTATTCATCCGTTTACATAACTTTTTAATAAATGTAATACAAGTAAGCTCTTCTACCATCATTTTGGGTTTATTTTTCTTGTCAATATTATTTTTAAGTCTTAGACCCCTACCAGATCATGTCACTGTTGGTTTCTGGGCTTCCAGCAATTCCCAATTCAAAATGATCTCCTTGTTTTGAACTGGTTGGGTGATTTTGGAAGATGTTTATTAGTTATTCAAGATTCTTTACACTTACTGTAAACATTTAACCAACAAAGTAATACTTCATGTACCTCGGCCAGTTGGGTAACATGAAAATAATTCGACTTTTTAAAGCAAAGGCTCATTATTATTAGGTGCGTGTTGGGATGAAGACCTTAAAACGGACATTCCTAAAAATATTGATCCTGGAATATTGTATTCTCTATACTCAAATAAGTATACATAAAGTGGCTTCCGACTTTGTTGGGCAAATTTACCCCTCCACTCCAGTGAACCTCTTCCACCATCCCTCTGCTGGCTTGATTGACTCTCCTGAATATGTTGGCCTCAGTATTTTGGCACCTTGGCACATGTCTTACGGTTGGCTTTCCTTCGGCTACATTAGCAGAGACAGATAGGACTGGAGTGTCTTGAAGGAGGCGGCCTGTTGAATGTCTTCCCACCCTCTCCTTTCTCTGGGACCCTCTGCGGGCCCTCCCTATGTTCCCTGCCCAGCCCCAGCCCCCGCCAGGGGAGAGAGGGGAGCAGGAAGGGCCCGATAGCCAGCCAGACCGCTCCTCTGCCGAAGGAGCCTTATCTCAGAACTGCACACAGTGCACTAAGCGCATCCTTTTCCTGGTTTCTGGGCCCGGGAGGAGGAGGTGGAGGAGGAGTAAACACGGCTGGATATAGGTGTGTTCTCCAACCCCACTGTGTTGTAGCTTGGGACTACCTTTTTCTTTCGTCCATTTTTCAGTAGTTTTGCCAAAAAGGTTTGAAAATGACAAATATGTGTTGTCCTTTCTCTAGCAGTAGGTGTTGATTTGATGACTTTTTAAACTAAATTTACCATAAAAGAAAATAAACTTTGTTCTTCAAAAGGAAATCTATAATTAAAATAGTAAGAGGTATGTTACATCTCTCTTAAAGTATCCGCAATGTAAGGGTAAACAAATACATCACTTATGGTAGAAAAACATTTTACTTGCCTTAACTGCACTTTTCATTGGAGGGTTAATTTTTTGTTTTTAGGGCCTCATCTTATCAGTTCAAAAAGTAAAACAAGTGGCTGACATACTGTATACCCTCCCAAACCTCCCCCTCACTACAACAATACAGAATTCAGTAGTGTATATTGCTACCCATTTTTTTTTATCATAATGAATGAATACACTCAACATACTTTAGTAGAAAATGTCACTTCTTGTTGTTTTATGAATAATACTATGCAAAAAAAACAACCATTTCCTTAATATAGGGTTTAAAATGGAAACAAATCAATAACTAAGATTGTTTCTGCGTTTATTTGAATCAAAGTGTTTTCTCATGTCTGCTGTACTTTTATAGGATTTCGCTCTCACACCGAGATGGTGATAGGCCATAGAAAGAAACACACACCTGGAAATAAGATCCCCAACATTGCAGAGTTGTTTCTTGGTAACATGTTGCCCTTGACACTCGGAAACAATAATCTCCAGGGCTGTCGGTAGTGCTGGCTGGATCTGCAGCTTCATATCACACTGTACATATGTGTGTCTTGTCGGATCAGGGTCTAATGGAGATCCCCAGGTAGTGCGGACGGACCACATTCCAGCCACTTCCCCTGATGGAGATGTTTCTCTCTCAGTCACTCTCCTCTCTTTTTTCCCCCTCGCTCATTCACCCTCTCTTGAGAGTAATTTCACAGGCAGTTCTAAAGTGGCCCCCAGCCATCTTCCCAAATCCCTGTTACATGTTGTTTGGCGCTGTCAGCTCTAAGCCCCATCTCCACTCTCCCAAGCAGAGAGGATGCCATTGTGCAGTAACTGGGAGTATAGATTTTCTCTAGGAGGTTGCAAAGTTTTGTTTAATAGTGCCTCACCTGAAGGGCCTTCCCCCCCCTTGTTAGAAGTTGGGGTTCTTTCTAGTGGAGGTGGCGGAAAACTTTGAGGTCCGTTTTACTGGCCACCTGCCCAGTCATTAAGCCTTGAACGTGTGCGTCATTACCGTGAGGCTTCTTAATCTCTCATTTTTTAGAAAGAATACAGTCAATAGAGTAATTATTATAAGTATTTTTATATCTGGTCAAATCTTGATTTTACGTGCATAATGTATAGCCTTTCAAAAGTATTGAACCGAGGGTATATTTGCAGGACAATCATTTCTACTATAATAATCAATATATTAGAAACCAAAAACAATGGCTGATTCCCTCATGGAAATATGTACTGTACTGTAGAGCCTTTCAGTTGGTAAAGACAAATTGCTTTTAGGGTTTGAAGTCCCCAGTGGCTAGTTTGGCAATCTAAAGAAACCAAATCCAGATGTTTAATGCTATGAAACCTGGTGCAAATGTAGCCACACAGCCGTCCACTTCTACTTGTATCTAAGATAAGCGGAGCCATATTTCATGACGCTGTCACCCTTTGTCAGTGGATCTCCTTTGACAGTTTTTTCCTCTCCAAAAATTCCTAATCTTTACAAATGATGTGCTTTGTTTCCTGCTGGTGTAATGGTTTCCTCCACACTGTCATTAGCCAGTATCTTGCCACAAAGGACACATTTGGTCCTGTCCTTAAATTGAACCAAAGTTAAGGCAATTACTGAGATAAAGCAGCCTTACTTTCGTTTTATAGTAGATAGATAGTGATGAGTCAACAACACTTTGGCAGTGTTTCCTTCATAAAATAGTGACTCTCCGACTGTACAGAATAGGAGGGTGAGCTGCTAGCTAGGGGGCCTGTGATTGAGAGCACGGGTCGAAGGAGTGTTGTCTACCATGTAATCCATTTTGAGCTAGAAAAATATTTGCTGACATTTTTACGCTATTATGTTTTTTTTTTCTTCACATGTTCAAATCTAATTTTGACAACCTAATGGCAAAAAAGATCTGGTACACCTGGGACACCTCCGTTGAGGGGGGCCACAAAGCCCTGGTTAAGAACCACTGTAGTTAACTATACTCTGCATTTCAGTCTATTTAAATCCCAAAAGAACTGTTCCGATCTACATCCCCATTGTTTTACCAGCCCATCAGTTAGCTTGTCTACCTCAATCAGTGTTAAGGGCCAGAGTAATGTAATCTGAATGTAAAAGCTTAAAGGCCGCACCATAAGGTGACTCTACACAACACGGCATATTCAATTCATCTCTAATCTGTAGGGTTTGGAAAAGGCCGTCCACTTCAGCATCTCTGAGGCAAAACTCTGAGCGGCAGCATTGTTTAGAGCGACTCTCAGGAGGAGCTCCTCTATTCTTCAGGACAAATCATTATGCATTGAGTAGGCCATTAGGAAAATGAAGACAAATGGGTCGCAGGGGTGAGGTGACAAATTGTTCCTGCTGTAGAGTTAAAATGTAGTCTGCGTTGTACCTCATAGTTGTAAAGTAGTCCCTGTTTAATAGTGTCGGAATACCTCATTTCCCCCAGATTGGAGACAGTTTACTCAAAACAAGTGAATGAGTTTGGCCCGTTACTCCTTTTTGTAGGACATCCCTGCATTTCTTGTCTAATAGTGTCACCATCTAATACAAGCAGCATGCCAAAGAAGTGATGCCTTTATTAACAGCTTTTTGAGTCTCAACTAAAATGAAACACCATAGCTATAGTGCACACGTATAAAAAATGAAGTATCTTTGATTACATTTATCTAAAGCACTCAATAATCAAGGTAAAAACTGTCTCCGATGAAATTGAAAATGTGTGTTGATGGAGAGACGTTTACTAGAAGTATGCCTCATTACTTGTGTGACTGTCTAGTATAATGAATTGAATGTACACTGAAAAAGCTGAAACGTTGACTGTAATTAACCCATTAACTTGTTTAAAGATGGCGCCGGTGATGATGGCTGCCGTGTCTTTGGCTCTGCAACTTATTTTTGAATGTGTTTAATGTCTTCTATAACTATGTGGCATTGTTGGAGAAGCTCGGGACTTAAGATTTTCATTGGCATTTCTACACTGTAGCTTATGTGCATATATTATATATTTAATTATTAATGTCAGCAGATTTCACACAACTGTATTAGGGTTAGTTGAACACAATAATATTGAGTTTAAATAAAAAACATTAGGTTCAACTTAACAGTATTGCTTTCAATTTACCTAATACAATTAAGTGGGATTTGTTGACAGAATACATTTAATTAGTCAACTTTTTGTTTTTATGTGTAGATATTTCACAACCCTGTGAAATGAATTCAGAGAAGAGATATTCTAGATCTAGTGGTTGTGTCGGTACCAGCGACTGTCCCTGTTCTGATTCTGAATGATTTTTCAGGACTTCATACTTCTAGACTAAATAAGCGCATCATCCTAGCTGGGCTCACGGCCGCAAAAAGATGGTTGTTACGTGATGGAAACCCTCACAGATACTTAACATTAGACAGTGGATTCTTACCTTTTTAGATGTGCTATATTTGGAATTGTCAACTGCCCGTATTCATGGAGCTACTGAAAAACCTCTGTCCATTTGGCAGACAGCAGCTGAATCTTTGAAAGGCTTATTGGGGTAACCTTATAACCTTAACTATCATCACCCCTTGTGACATTCATTTTATGAAGTTTGTTGTGTGTCTGTGTGTGTGTGTCTATATCATTTCCATTGTGTTTTGGATGCATCCCTTTGCATACAGGCAGGTGTGCATGGGGCTGCTTTTTTGTTTTCATTTTCATTTTCCCTTTTCGTTCTTTATCACGTGTTATTGTGCTGTGTTAGTTTTGTTTTGGTTAGATTGATTTGGGTGGGTTGGGTGGGGGGTCATTATTTTTCTTTGCGTCACGAAGTTGTGCTATTTTATTGAAATTTGGATGCATATTCCCACTCAATATTGTATTTTTGTATTTTTATGTGCAATTGCTTAATAATAATTTGGTCACAAAAAAAGAGAGATATTCTTTATATTTGATGTTCTGTAGTTTTACAATCTTCTGGTATGTTTTGTGGTTGTATGTGGAGATGGCAGTTAAGGAGCTGACTGTGCAAAGACACAGCTGGATGCTACGTTGTGTGTTGTAAGAAGATGGTGATAAATGACAACTGTGTGAAAATTATGTCCAGATATGCTTATTTTAAGATGATCCTTTAACACCTATTGTTAACTCATCCTATTTGGGCTCTTTTCAGTAACGAAAATCTGTCTGGTTAATCTGTGCATGATGATTGACGATCACTTAAGCTCCTCGGTCCACCATTGTCCGTCTATTTCTGTGTTGATTGTTTAAATCCTGCATTAAATCCTAACCCTGTCTTCTCATGTGTGTTTTTGGTCTAGGAGAGCGACAGCAGTGATTCTCACGGTGAGACTGAGAAGACGTTGACTCCTGCTGTGTTCAAACTGGATACTGAGACCATCACCAATACTGTGAAAAGTACTCTCACCATGCAGGAGTACTTTGCTCAGCGAATGGCTCAGTTGAAGAAGGCTCGTGGACAGGCCCAGAGTGAAGAACCATCGATGGAGACCGTTGAGGCTTCAAGTCAATCTGAGGAACCCAATCCCATCCTCATCACCAACGACGACTCAGAAGAACCCAAAAAGAAAAAGAAGAAGAGGAAGAAGAGCAAAAAGTCAGACGATGATCTAGAAGTGGTAGAAGAGAACAGTACCCCCTTTCCTGTCATAACAGTGGACAATGAGGACCAGGAGCGTTCAGGGAAAAAGAAGAAGAAGAGAAAGCTTGTAGAAAGCGAAGAAGTTGCAAATGAGAACTGTAGCTCCACCTCCGGTGTTGAGCAGAACTCCGACGAACTGCCTCCGTCCAAAAAGAAGAAGCATAAAAAACAGCATAAGGACACTGAGCTTCAAAATGGACATGGGCCAACTGAGGATGAAAGTGTAGAACCTGAGGTGGTAGAGAAAAAATCCAAAAAGGACAAGAAAAAGAAAAAGAAACATCAAGAATAGGCTGACATGAATCAAATCTACCTCCAATCTCAACAGTCCTTTAGGCTTCTGGGGGACTCAGTACTCATGTCCTATCATCGTAAACATGATCATTGCAACCACACTTGTACTGAGTAATTGCCTTTTGTGAGCAAGTTAAGTGTCCTGTTTTTTTTCTTTTTGCTGTTGTGAGAAGGAGATTCAACCCCTCAAAGCTGCAGCTTAAAATGACAAACTTGTATTCTGGGCCACAGCAGATGGCAAAAAAGACATGCCTTACAGAAAAAAATAGACATTATTGGGAAGAAAATATGTGTTACTTTTCTGCATTTCCAGGCCAGGGGTTTCCCTGTTTCTAGTCTATAAGCTAAGCTAAGCTAACCAGTTGCAGGCTGTAGCTTCATATTTAACAGACAGACGCAAGACCTGTAACGATCAATTTATAGGACACTTGGCAAGAATGAAATTATTATTCCTTCAATGTATTTTTTTTTTTAAATCCCTGACTGACTACATCTGAAGTCTGTAATGTATTCAGACATCATTTGACATACTTTTAAATGACCCTGTTTTCACATAACGTTTTGAAAACAATGAAATGCATGCTGGCAAATGTTGTAATGAATAGAAATATCCAGGTTGATGAATTCCATAATAACGACAATATGTTATTTTAATTTTGTTAACAGTATTTGTAATGTGTTTTTTCCATCATTTTTTGGGGAAAAAAGTTTGTCTGCTGAGCTGTAAGAAAAAAGACGAACGTTAGCCCTTCGACAGGTTCACATCACTTTTTAAATAAATCCAAATGGCAATGACTTTATGTTTTTTTTGTTGTGTTTTCTTTCATAGATGGTGTGAAATGAATTTAGAAAGTGGTGATAAGGAATGGCCATGCAGTGAGTACTCTATAGCTGATCATGAACGTTCACAGATTATACCTCCAGACATACCGTACTGTATATGGCTTTCACAACAGTCACCTTTTTCCTCTTTGAAATATGATTAATGATGCTAGGAAATCTGTTTCTTTGACTAGAATGACAAACTTTCAACAAGCCAGTCTTGTTCAGCAATGAGAGTGGGCGGTATGAGTCAAAGGAGGAAAAAGGAAACTACAAATGTTAAGCCCTACGCATGTACACGGCATTCCTCGTCATTATTTTTAGTACTTACTGACGGTTCATTAGTTCATTTGTCATTCTATGGTGTCAACAACCTGACTGTAAGCACCTCAGGTGTGCAGGTTTCTTGTCATTGTCTACATTTACTGTGGTCATTGAGACTTGAAACAGTTTATTACAAGCAGTTAATAAGCCCAAGTAGAAGTTGTTTTCACATTAATTAAATTGGCTTTCCAACTGTTGTAGCTATCATGTTCAATGTGATGTGTTAATTTTTATACACCGCCCACATTTACTGACATTTCCACATAATGTTGCTGCTCACATTTATTTTGAAATGAACATTAAAACTATATTGACATGTAATACAACAGGTTATGTGTGAAGCAGAAAAGAAAAAGTGATAAAAGATTGGCCTAACAAAGTTTAACACTGATTTTTAGACTGATTTGGATGTGGACTTGCTTGATTAAGGTTACCATAGTGAAATTTCTTTATGCAGCACATGCAGACGAGACAAACCCCCTCGCCAAGTCTTCAGTAGCCACATGTCTTTTACTCTGAAAGGGTGAACAACAGCAGGCTGATGCAGCTCCCACCCACACAGAAGTTAATACATAGAGCCATTAGTCATTTCAGAAACCCACCACTCAGAGCTTTCATGGGCTTTATTCCAAATTGCAAATATGAGGTGAAACTCTCAAATTGTCTGTCGGACTTACTGTACATGCTCACTCCTATTTTCTCACACTTGTTCTGCTATGACTTTTACTCGCACTGACTTCACACCTATGTGGCCAATGTCAGAGCAACACGGCTCTATATATCACTGATGTGCCTGCTCTACGCACTATCTGTGGCTTCAGGTGCCGTATCCTGTTCCTGTGAGGAGGAGGAGGAGGAGGAGGAGGAGGAGGAGGAGGAGGAGGAGGAGGAGGAGGAGGAGGGGGGCAAAGTTTACACAAAGCTAGAGCTGACACTTAAGTGTGATGGTCAGGGAATCACGTCGGAGTAAAATGTGTGTGCTGCAACTTAAGATTGGAGTCGAGTGAAGGGTAAAAAAGTTAAACCAGAAATCAGGTTACTCCCTCCCCCATAAATATTACAGATAAGAGATAATGTGTGTGTGTGTGTGTGTGTGTGTGTGTGTGTGTGTGTGTGTGTGTGTGTGTGTGTGTGTGTGTGTGTGTGTGTGTGTGTGTGTGTGTGTGTGTGTGTGTGTGTGTGTGTGTGTGTGTGTGTGTGTGTGCCCTTGTGTTGAACAGTGTGAGCTACTCCATGGCTGCAGCCCAAGAGTATCCTGTCAACAGGAACTCCTGGATTTGATATGCACCCGCCTTTGGCCAAAGAAGGAAACTGATTTGTTTGTAGTGTTCAGTGGTTTCATCTGCTTTGTCACCTACATGTGTGTTCAGAGGTTCAACATTGATTTGCATCCAAACTATTAGAACGATTTCCCTCTTTTGAGTGATTGTACAGTTATTTTAAAATGGGCATGTCGATAATTAGGAGTTTTAAAGATATTTAAAAACATGCAGCACATTATAAAACATTGAAAGAAAGTGATTGTGTTTGTTTTCCATGCACCGTGACACCCTGAGTTCAGTGGAAATCTAAAGACACACTTGTCAGTGCAGTTTTCTAAGTATTTTCGTAGAGTATATGCGAGACAGGTTAGATCAGTTTGTCAGGTGATGGTTACCTTGTTAGACAGCAGAAATACCAATGTTGCCAAATCTCTATGTCATCACAGCAACATGAACTATATTTACCAGAAGAAATTTCTTTTCTTTAATAGTTAATTATTATTATTTCAGTTCCTATTTTTCCAACCTTGGTCCCATATCCTTTTTACCCAACATAATTTTATAAAATAAACCTGCACATTGAATGATGTGAGTTCTCGCTCTCTGTCAGTGGAAAGGGTTGTTTTGTTGTGAGGCCAGTTTAAGTAGTAAATGGTGTTGAAATACTGCTCTCTCTCTTTTCCCTTTTCACTGGGCTCAACTTGCAATCAAGGAGGAGCCCAGATTCCTCCGGGGCTTCTCCTGGAACCTGCTCCTCAAATATAAAGCGCTCCCCCATCCACCAGGAAAGACTGAATCATAACTCACAAGGAGGAGCCGCAGCTGAGCATATCTACCCAAACCTTTACTGACATCTGACTGTCGCCTGTAGCTCTAGTGATTCAGTCAGTGTTAAACACCGCTGGATTTTATAAAAGCAGCTTCTGTAGTTTTTAATCAGCCTTTAGTGAACATCCACAGAGAACAGAAGTTATCAGAGAGACGAGAGTGAGAAGCGCATCCTAAATTTGGAGAGGAGAGAGCGCGCAGATGGCAGCCCTCATTAGCGCGTACTCGTCGTGGCCGGAGTCCTTCGAGTGTCCTCCAGGAGATGGGGACGTGTCGGACGGACACGGCTCGCACAGAACCCCCGCGGACAAGGCTCCGGAGCCGCGGATCAGACGGCCCATGAACGCGTTCATGGTGTGGGCCAAAGATGAGCGCAAGCGGCTGGCGGTTCAAAACCCAGACCTGCACAATGCCGAGCTCAGCAAAATGTTGGGTGAGAAAAACTTGTTTGAAGTTTTGTTAATTAAGAACTTTATTTCATTTAGTTAGGAGTAATAGTTTCAGCCTGCTATTATTGCAAATATTATTACTGGTATTTGTTTACGGTCGTCACAAGTGTAATTCGCCTCAGGCCTCAGCGGTTTTTACTAAAGTTTTTAAGTTGCTTTCAACACAGAAATGATAAGTGGCCTACAACAACATCAGAAAAAGCAAACATTTACTCTTAAATTTGTCTTTTTTTAAAAGACAGCAAATCAACGTGTTTAATCCTTGTTGACAGACCAAATGATTTAATTACGTAACTTTAGAGAATTAATGAAGCGCGTTGCTAAAAGTGAATATCCCCGTTGAGCGTAAAATTCGTTAAGACTATTGACTTAGTAAAGAAAACAAATGATTCTGCGTTGGGTTTATCTTGGTAGTGGATTAGTATTTAGTGCCAAATTCAAAATCTGGCACATCGAATATCAGGTTAAAGCCAATTCCAGAACGGCATAACATCTAAAATATGCTTTCATAAATAAGGGTAAAATAGGGACGTGTGTTTATCTTAAAAAAGGGAATTATTTCCCTTCATACACAATCAATAACTTAAAGTAAAATAAGCTGAATATTAGCTTTCAGTAGAAGTTTTAATATAGATGTCTTTTCTTTACTTATGTGTAAATGAAAAATGCAATTATGAGACGTTGTTTGAAAGTGTAGGTGAAGGTATAAAGTCTAAGCCTGTTAATTCATTTAATGTTTGTACTGTTTTACCGATGTTCAATTTTGACAAATCATGTTGCAATTCCACAATTATTCATAGGATTGTCAAATCTTTATTATCCAATAAAGGAGTATAAGTCTAAAAATGATTGAGAACATATTTATTGATATTTTACAATTTGTAGAAATAGTGTGTCTTAGAAAATATGTTCTGTAATTTAACATTAGTGTTAGAACATACTTTAGACAATTAACAAAAACATGCAACAATAAATTGCAAACTTATTTCAGATTTACAGTTCAAATAGGAAATTAAATTAAATCAGTGTTTTCCTCTTGCAGGCAAGTCATGGAAGGCCCTGACTCCCCCTGATAAGAGGCCCTATGTTGAGGAAGCAGAAAGGCTCCGGGTGCAGCACATGCAGGACTACCCCAACTATAAGTATCGGCCACGCCGGAAGAAACAGCTGAAACGCATCTGCAAGCGAGTGGACCCCGGCTTCCTGCTGAGCGGGCTGGCCCCTGATCAGAACGCCCTGCCCGAGCAGCGGGCCCTCTGTCACCCCCTGGACAAAGACGAGGGCAGCCCTAACGGCCTCAGGAGCGGCTTCTCTAGCCCCAGCCCGGCATTGCCCAGCGTCCGAAGCTTCAGGGACCCAGCCCCCTCCAGCAGCAGCTTTGACACCTACCCCTATGGCCTGCCCACCCCCCCTGAGATGTCCCCCTTAGATGCCATGGACCACGAGCATGTCCCCCCCTCTTATTATTCAACATCTGGTAGCTCCTCCTGCTCTTCCTCCTGCCCAGACGACCACCACCAGAATCATCACATGGGCAGCCCGCCCCCGTACCACACTGACTATTCTCAGACCCAGATCCACTGTGGGACACACATGGGTCACATCGCTCACATGTCCCAAAGTGGTGGGGGACTGATCCACGGCCCCCCGCTGTCTTACTACAGTACCTCATCTTTCGCCCAGATCCACCACGGGCTCCACCAGGGTCACCTGGGTCAGCTGTCCCCCCCGCCAGAGACCCAGGGTCACCTGGAGACTCTGGACCAGCTGAGTCAGGCCGAGCTTCTGGGTGAGGTGGACCGCAATGAGTTTGACCAGTACCTGAACTCCAATGGGCCCGGGTTCCACCCCGAGCAGGGCAGCAGCATGACTGTTACAGGACACATCCAGCTGACGTCTCCCAATGCTGGTTCTGTCACTGCGTGTCCCAGCAGCTCCTCAGAAACCAGCCTCATTTCAGTTCTCGCAGACGCAACGGCGGCCTACTACAACAACTACGGCATCTCGTAAGCTCACATTACACTTGGGGCTGATCAGAGACACTATGGGGTTTAAATGGGGGGAAGACATTTGGGATGATGTTGCACTTGGCTGCCAGTCAGAGAAAAGTTTTGGTGCTCTTATCTGTAATTTCAAATCTTGTATAAGCATCCATGAGCAACATCACCCCAGCATGATTAAAACCTGAACTGATCACTGAGCAATATGATTGTCTGAAACCGAGGAAAGAACAAAGAGCAAGCGGAGAAATATGAAAAAAAAGGAGATGGACACCTCAGGGATGCAGACACAAAATACTATAGTATGCCACCTCCAGCTGTCATGACATTTCTAAACCAGAAGAACAATCGTAAAGACTTTTTTTCCACTTGTAAATGTCACCAGTTACTGTTTCCACTGCGGCATGTACAGACGCTCTTTAGAAGCTAATTTAAGTACTTCGATGTTTTGCATAAATGCTACTGTAATGCTATAATTGACGCTTTCCATACGAATGTTTGTATTATATGTTCTCGCTCTCATTAGCTTGGGAGTTTTACCTCACTAGTTGTAATTGATTGAGGTTTTAGTTGGCCATTTCTTATGCAATTTAACAGAATGGTGTATAATGAAGAAAAAAGGCGTTTATACTTCTTCCCAAGTACTTAATAATATATAATCATAACCTCTACGATGAAAAATAATAATGGTAACTATAAATGTATGCTGATTTAGGTTTGTGAAAGACAGTAATTTAAAATAAAGTTCCATTTTTTATATTAATGCAGTTGCTGCTTGGATAATGTGTCCACAGAAAACATACCACACCAAAAAAAATATGTAGTATAATTTAAGGTATTGTTGGGAAGCAGATGAAGCAGATTTATTCCATATATTTATCACGTAATTAAAAACAATATGTCCTGAATTAAATAAATAAAAGAAAGAAAAGTATTTGTTTTTAACTACATGCTTTGACACACAAGTGGAGGAGGTGGTGGGTCATACTAGTCCATCTTGGACTTTAGGGTCACATGTTTTCTTCTATTTTGGGCTCTATCTAGCTGTGGCTCATTCTGACACCCACTCCCTTGCTTGGTTTTTCCACCCCGCATCACATCAGCCTTCTCTACGTCTCCTCTCGCTTTCATTTCATCCCGGTTCAGAGGATTAGTGTAAAACAGGCACAGCCGTCGCCACCCGCCTCCATCTCAACCGTCCTTTGTATTCCTGGAGTCTTATTCTGGGTGCCATTCTTAGGCACTCCGGACCCCACCTCCACCCCACCCCCTCACCCTGCGTTCTATCTTGCTGATGCAGACCTTTGGTAATCTGTGCAGAATAAATAAAAAAATAAATCCCAGGGCTTCGTTGACTGTTTTACACCCTCCTCATTTTCCTCTTCTTTTTTTTTTGTTTACCCCCCACTCCACTCCTCCCCTCTTCTTTTTCTGATAAAAGGAATTCAGGGGCTTTTGACAAATCCTGGAGTCTGGCTGGTCTTCCTGCATTTTTTTGGGAACGGTTGAGTCGTGCTTCTTGTAAAGAGGATGTGGCGGAGGAGCGGTGTTTCCTGACTGATAAGGGAAAAGCCTCTCTCCGTCAGGATGTTTGGGCCTGGCTGGGCCCTGCATTAAAAGAGCCAGAGTGAGGGAAGGGAACCCGCTGTTGAGCGAGCGGGAGGAAACACTGCCTTGCTGATTAGCATCTCACTTACCCGTCTTTACTCACCCACCATATTTCAGGAGAGGCTTTGTCAACCTGGCCTGGTGTACACAGACAAACCACAAACATATCGGCGTTTCTCAAACCAGAACACCACACTTATGTTAAACATATGTACCTAAAATGACCTTTCTTTATACCCACATTCAACTATGATTGTGTGCTTTTGACACACCTTGCTGAGAATGTGATTAAACTGATCAGAATGACAACATTTATCAAGCACCAGTGTTTATAGCCAGCCGATTTCATGCTCATTTCTTTGGGGTTAGATCATTAGCCTCTGTGCCTGCAGGGGTCCAAACTCTGGAAAGGGTCCCTTTTGAGTGCGACCATATTTTGGATGTGGGAGCATAACGGGTGGTTGCCCCAGGCATGCGGGGTGAGAAAGTAGGTCTTTGGTGCACCATCAGCCCCAGAGTTGTCAGGGTTAGCTCAGGGTGCTGCTGCAGACTCCCTTGGTAAACACGCCCTGCAATGTCTCAATAATCACATGCTCCACCTCAGGGTAGGACACTCTAACACGGACAAGGACAAGGACTCAAGCGTCCAAAAATTCATCATCACATTAGGCCAGACTGATGCACACAAGAAAAGGGTACTTTTTTTTTTTATCACTGTTTCATGTTGTGTTGATTTTAGAGTTAGTGTTCACGCCCAAAATGCCTCTGAAAATCCTTATGGCCTCTACAGAAAATTAGACGAACTAAGAAAGCAGTCCTTTTTCATTTAGGTGACATTTAGATCACTTAGATGATCTTTTTCAGAAAAACACATTTTGTTCAAACTATTTTTCTAAAGCTGATTTTAAAAAATGTTTAAAGCGATTACCACTTCTGGTATTTAAAAAAAAAAAGCAAACGCATAACATTCAAATACATGTTATATATGTTAACAGAAACCATAATTAATTATAATTGTATACAATGGTCCTGCTGTTTTTGCGATCGACTTTCTCATTATGGTGCCTCTGCAGTGAATAAACATTTGGTGTCCAACACATTTAGGTCACAATGATTTCCAACAAACTGACCACTTCAAATCTCCTGTGGATAATAACACTTTGATAAGCGTAACAACATCCCTAATGCAAAATTCCCAGAAGAGCGCTGAAGAATTTTTATCCGAGGTTTGTCAATCCTGTGACTTTTAAGTTTTTCGGGAAGTGAGGGCAAAACGTTCAATTTGTCAGCCTTGATCCTTTCCTCCCAAGAAGTTGACTCATCGTCATCGCAGCCTTTTGTCAGAGGCTTCTGCTGAAAAACTAAGACAGCCATCGATGCAGTTTCAGCTGCAATAAATCAACGAGAAAGAAAAGAGAAAACAACGTGTCAACAAAAACTGCCATGACATCGGTGTGATCCACATGCAATGTACACTTATACACACCCAGCTTGCATGTGATGTGTGTAAAGCCCCCTCTTCTGTGGGTGCATGATCCCTTTAATTTGACTATTTGAATGTTTCACACATTTGCAGGATAACAAGACTTACTATATTTGTGAATATAAGGATATAGGCTGAACAAACAAGAGCTTGTTATTTCTCTCTGATTGCTGACTGGCTCACTTCCAGTCTCAGGTCAAGCCTGTGGAATGAGTCCGCCAGGTAGTCTGTTATGTTTCCTATTTCCTCCTCTGCCGTCATGTCACTTCCCTGGGCAAACAAACAACTTTGCGGTCTAACTCAACACCAACTGTCAAGGTAACAGCGTTAGGCTCGATGCAGAGATTTGCACAGCTGTGTAAAGTATTATCCATCTGCTGGGGCCGAGGTGAGCAGTGATCACTTTAAATATTGTGTCCTCCTGAGGCACGGAGGAAGCTGACAGTCTGGTTGGTACAGCATCTATTGTGTTGCCGACGAGGGAGAGTCCAATCACATCATATATTAGGTCAAGCATTTGGGCTAAATGACGTGATTTGCTTATAGGTCAAGAGGAAGGGACTGATTTGAAGTACGTGACTAAGGCTTATCAAATCTTGAGACTGGGATGCCCTTTAAACCTCCGAGGCTTCTATAGATGTTATATATGATGGTGTGTTTGAGTTCTTTTGTACTGATGCTGCATTAAGAAATGTTGCTTACTTTACTATTAAGACACCTAATATATGCATGCAGCTGCACATATCACAACAGTTATTGGCAGATAGATGAGTCAAAGTTATTTTCTAAGTGAATCAGCAGGGAAAATCCTGCGTTTCCTGTCAAGCCCTACAGATAGAAAACAACAAACTCATTATAGCGTCCTAATCACATTAAACGCAGTGAACTTTACACCAAATTAAACTACTCTGTGCGACGGATAAAGACACACTTACATCAGTAAACACTAAATGTTGTCGGAGTGCATTTCCAGCTGGAGTGTGTTACAGCAGCATAATAACCTGTTTACAATTTGTACTTGGCCCTAAATCGGGCCAAAGGAGGAAAAGAAGGAGGGAAAACACACACACACACATACACACGTCTCACAGCAAGGGATTATGGGTGCAGCTATTCTTCATCTCATTGTGGCTCAACAACAGGCAGCGTGCGGGGTGGCAGGCAGGCGTGTACGTCGCCGGACGAAGAATGGACCAGACTCGTCGAGGGACAGGTGCCATGTGGCAGAGGATGTGCGGGGACACAGATGGGGACCCCTGGAAAACTTGGGGGACTGTACGAGCAGCCAAGGGCCTCCAACCCGTACCTGTGCTGTGAATGCTGCAGCTGAACGGGATCCGGCACCTGTTCTAAGCAGATACAGGCGACCAGCAAGAGCGTATAGGGAGGCCAGCACATGGCTGCCAACCCAGGGAAGGAGAAGGCTAGATTTCCATTTACCCATAAGCGCGGCCTGATTACCAAATCGGCACAGGCGGTAAAGCTTCTGCTGCAGGATGTACAAAAAAGGATTGAGAAATGTCTTCCAAAACTATGTGCATTTCAGCAAACTCCCCACTTTATTAAGAGCTTTGTGCTTGTGTGCTCAGACATTTCACTGCATTTCAACAGCACTGAGAAGTCTAGATGAATAAAAACTTTGAAATAACTAGTACAGATGTATTATTTTTAAAAAGGTGATGAGAAATTGCATTGCATGTCCTATTTTTACTGTCCTGGCCCGCATCGGTCCCTCTCCTTCTCCCTCTAAAAGCATGGCCTGCACTGGTCTGTGTATGCTGCAGCGCTATCTGGCTTGTTTTTGACTGCTGCAGATTCTCCCAGGGGTGGTGTAACTCTTCACCTCAATGTGGAGGAGGATGTTCCTATTGTGCTTCCTAATTGCAATGTGGTTGTTCCATTTAAGAGATAGAACATCCTTATCTGTTCCGTGTGTGATGCCGTATTGTGGGAATACCTGGAAGAGGCATTGCACATTTCCGATTCATGTTTTTAATTGAGATATTTATAACATTTAGTGTTTTCATTTTCCGACAACTTTCTTTTATCAACATAGGGATGAGATATGCAGCAAATCTGTTGAGTATATCGCTAGTTCCTGATAACATCTTTTAAAATGTTGTGAAAAGCATGAGCTAACAGCGTGTCCTAACATTAAAAGGCAAGGGATGTCTTTGATCCCAAGTGCCTCCCCAACTTTTCCATTTTAGTGCGTATACATACTGACATCGTGGCTCTGGCCCCGGCGTCCTGCACCAACAGAGTTTACTCAGCGTGCATCCTGAAATGCAGACGCACTAATGATTTAGATGAGTGATGTTATAAGTTCAGCGGTGTGAGAGAGCCCCTTTTAACAGCTACTGTGGAGGATAGACAAAGCAAACCACCAAGTTGCCTGATGACACTTTGTAAAAAAACAATGAGAGTAATTACGTTTTTATATTTCAACAAAGATCATTCATAAAATTAGTGAAGCTCAAGTGACCACTACCCATGAAAGTAGTAAATCAACCTTTTCTATAGGAAAAAAACAGATTTGCATTGCAGCTGGCTGGCTGAGTCTATAGCACACAAATTAATAATAATAAACCATTAACAATAATTTGGATTGAATATCTTTGTTTGCTGATTTATTTTATGTTGTGGTAAAAAGAAAACAAGTTTCACATTCCATTGCTTTGGCTGCTTCTTACACAAAGGTGCCATAGAAGGCATCTATCTGGCATTTTAAATAGTTCTCTGATGTCTATAAAGAAGGTATATAACTTTAGTTGATCCAAAAAATGTCCGGATGTGGTTTTACGGACCCATTTACAACCCTATGATTTGGTCCTAGAATGAAACAAGCTGAATTGTCTTATTTGGGGCTCATTTAAATGATGATGACGAGCTGTGCTCTGATTGGCTGGTTTACAAGGAGCAATCCATTGCATCCTCAGAGCCCACAGAAGTAAGTGAAGTTTGCGAAACTGTGAGAGATGAACCATGGAGGCTATTGGCATCCAACCTTACATGTTTGAGCCTTTAACAGAGGAGGAAACCGATGAATTTGAAGAACAGCCAGTTGGTCGGAGATTGGAGAGCAACGTTACGGAGTGTTAAGTGTTAGCATTAGTGTTTCCAGTAGCTGGTGTATGCAAATGTTGGGGCTGGACTACCGTGTGTGACGTCACACACAGGGATTGTTGTAATTCGCCCGTTTTACCGCTGTGATATGCATATTCATGATTTGCACGTGAAGGAGGAAACAATGGTGTTTGAGGTTCACGGTATGTCAGTTCAATTTACCGAACTCTCCTTATTCAACTTTGCCAAGGTAAATACAGTTTTCCATTCTATGGCACCTTTAAAGCATCTATCTGGGTTAGAAATAGCTTTACATTTAAAATACATATTTATTTAAATAGTGCATCTCTAAATTAAATCTCTGGCTATGTTATGTGTTGTCGCTAACATAATACTAGATTCCATCTCTTACACATACGTAAATATCTCCCACGTTTATCAGTTTTCCTCCATGATAAGGATGTCATTGTCTTAGTCTGCGGTAATCCAAAGCAAATTAAAGATGGTTTGAAACTCACAAGATTAAATGTTCTATGTCTCTTTCTTGGCATGATATATTTTACCATTTTAAAAATTACAATTTTAGGAAATATAATCTATGACTTTTGAATGTAAGATGTGTGTTAAATGGTAGCCTGTTTTCAAAATAATTTGTACGAGGTAAGGTAAGTGAGTTCAGGCTTTGTGCCCACTAGTATGTCACAATGAATACGTGACTTATTTGCTTATCAGAACTTTCAGCCATCTCTGCTTTTAAGTATTCTGCCATCTGTAATAAACATAGACCTATCCAGCTCATATCCTGTTTTGAACCTGTCAACATGGTACTGAACTCTGGGGACAACTGAGTGAGTCATTTCCATGTGTCTCATTTTTGATGTTGAGTCTTTAAGGAAGCAAGGCTGAGCATCCAGCAGGAAGGGATTCCTCCAAGCTCAGACATCAACAACATCCCGAATATTACATCCCTAACGTAAAGGTCGGAGGAATGGGAGTGAGCATGGAAATGATGCCAAAGTGACCTGTTGTCAAGGTCCGTCAGGAGAGCACTTCACCAGAACTTCTGAGTGTAAACAGCACACATCAAGGCAGCGGAAATGCTCTGTGTCATGACTGACGTACTTTATCTCTGAATAAGCAGCTGTAATTTGTTGTTCCTGTATGTAGGAACTTGCATCACTGATCAGTCATCGTCCATGACTCTTACACTTACACATGTTTTCTTGCACCTGGTTGACAGAGACTGAAGTTGTAATCCCAGAGATGTGGGCAGGATGTCTTTGTGCATTATGTGGCACCTCTTTCGAGTCCGGTAAAAATGAATAAATAACAAGGTGATTCAAATGCTTTTTATTGTCTGACACCCAAAGATATCCAGCTTATAAAGCAACACATTTCTTTCAATCTCACATTTAGGAAGCTGGAATGACCAAATGTTTTCTTAAACATTTCCAACATGCAAGAAATAATTATAATGCCAAGAAAAGATTTCACTCCAAAAAGAAATACAGAGAGTAAAGGCACAGTGTGTGTGTCCTGAAATCAGATCCACATGACTTCAACATGAAATCTTTTTTACATCTGGCACTTTAACAATTTTCAAATATGTAAGAAAGGACTCCTAAAAAATCACAACTTCTTTAAGCACACTGTATAACTGCAAGAACTAGCTAAATTCTGCTTTTGCTAAATCTTTAGTATGCACTTTCACAGGGCTGATTCCCCAAGGTGTTTGGAACTTAGGATCTATAAAACCCCATTAATTACAATAGCCCATGACCTTCTTGGCTAGCTTATGCTATCTCTAAACCGACCAATTTCTGCTTGGTAGTGGGATAATAATTCTACAGACAAGAGCAGGCCTACATACAATTAAATATAAGCACAAGATATAGCTTTCAGATTATCCTACAACCATCTATGGCATGTAAACATTTAAGAGAACAACCGTTTCGAAAACATTTATTTATATTTGATTTACTTAACTCTATTTATTCTTTCTAGTTGTTGAATTATTTAACTTTTTGTTTTCTCCTTATTAGAAAGTAAAGTGAAGATGAGTGGGAAAGGGACATAAATTCGACCCAAACCTGTGAGGCAACTTCTCAAACCCAGTTCACGATAATATGTTTACAGTTTTTTGTGGATTGGCTGCAAGCAGATTGCTTTAATACTCGTAGCTAGTGCTGTAGATTGATTTACCTCACTTTGAAAGCAATCTAAAGCTTACAATATTTATTTAGTTTAGGAGGTTGGTTTGGTTTGACTCCTATGGGCAACATTTGACAGAAGTTTTAGGATTCTTCTACTAACTCGATGCTGTGAAGGTGAGTAAGCATCTAGTGGCTGTGAGAGAAACTGCAGCTGTACTAACAGTGGAATAAGTTTCATCTGGTAACACATTCTTGACATTTAATGCAGAAAAGAGTAGATATACAGTATTAAAAAAAGAGTACAGTATTTTATATTCTTGCATAAAAATGTTGTAACTACCTGGTTTGACAGAAGAAGAGCACGTTGGAGTACGTTTAGCTTTTACTAATAGGATTGTCAACCCACATGTCTTATGAAGGCAGGTGGTAAAAATAGTGCCTTCTTGTTCTGACAATCCAAATGGTGATCGCCATACAACTGCTGAACATACACAGATACATAATATCCCCATGGCATGCAACACACACACACACACACACACACACACACACACACACACACACACACACACACACACACACACACACACACACACACACACACACACACACACACACACACACACACACACACGTTGACCATTGATGTGACTTCAACCTCATTTCAAATATAAAAGCAACATTGTGAAACACTTGCAAATAATGTTCTGCTTACTTTAAATAAACCTAAAGAGTTCTGCAGCTCAAATAAATCGAGCCAAATGTATAAATATTGGATGACTTTTAAATTGGTATTCTGGAGAGGTTTTCTTTGAGGATAATAGGATTTGCCCAGAGTGTGAGCCTGCTACTGTATGATTGTGTAAGTGTGTGGTCAACGCTTCTTCTCTGCGTTATTTTTATAGAACCTCCCTTCAATCCTCACCATGACCTCACTGTGACATGTACAGGATAAAGGGGCAACAGAGATAAAGTCTGTCTGGGAACTCATTAGCGTGAGATTGGCACAGGTTCTTAAATGTTTATATTAAACTGTAGTGCCTAAACACATGAGTTTCTTCCTTAATGTGTGCCTTAATGTACTTTTCAGTCTCAACAGGCTGACAGTATTACTGTTCAGGGCGTTGCTTCAGGTTGTGGAAGGACAGCTTAACAACGGACGGAGGGACAGCTTTCATATTGGCACGTTGCACATAAGTTTCCTAATGAGTATTTCAAAATCACACTCAGGACAGGCAACTGCAGTGAACAAAAAAACACCTTACCAAGTCCAGAATTACAAGATACACTTAATGGCATCCTAGAAATGTGTTGTTGGTACTTCTTTTTGCTGTAACATTCAATGTTGCTAATATTTGTTGTGTAGCGTCATATCTTTAAAAATGAATACATGTATTTATATCTTTTGGTTTAGTTCATATTTGTGAAAGAAACGAGAAACTTCCATATTGAGCTACAAACAATAAGATTAAAATTGGGCGGTGAGCTTCTGCAGGACTGTGACTAACACTGAGGGAGTCCTTCTTTAGCGAGGGTGGGGGGGGGGAGGGGAGGTGCTACACCTGCACATCGCTACTCACGTGTGAGCTTGACGGATGAGCTTCTGGACGCCCTTCTGTGACTGTGATTCATCCAAAACTGTACTGGCATGGTGGAGGCTAGACAGCTGACTGCAGACTGAAATACCTGCTCATCATGTTTAAATAAATATAATGCAGACAGCATGCTCTCGTTACTCTGAGAGCATGTTGGTGTAAGCAGTAGATTTAATTAATTAATCGGGGAAGTTTTTAAACAGAAATATATATATTTTACTGTGTTCAGACATTTGATTAACAAAAAAAAAGAATCATAATGACTCGTGCTGTTGATTCTTTCACTTAACTTGAAGGAATGAGGTGAGGTGGCTTCCTAGCACAGGAAAGCCCGCAGTGAGAGGAAAAAACCATGTTCTTAGCACTTACCGTCATGACTCAGCAGGGGGGTCTTTCTGCTATTTTCTCCCCATGAGTCAGGATGCATAAATCTGCCCTCCTCGAGTCAGCTCCACCCTACCATGACACATCAAGCTCCTTAAGACCAAAGACAGATGGCAGCACGGGGGCAGCCCCCCGCTGTGCGTGTGATTGTGTAGGCTTTGTGGGAGTGGGTGCTCCTGTGATGAAGCACTTCTTGAAACTCTCAGCATCACAAGGAGGGATCGGCATGCCGTCTGTAAGCCTCAGATAGGGGCAACCTCTTGTGGTTTCTGGGGAAGTTGCTTTGTCCTTGAGAAGATCTAGCTGACCCAGAGCGATATTAATATGAGGAAAGTACAGTTTTAAATAATTGTGTACCTTTCACATGTAACACATGCAGGTGAAACACGTATGATTACATGAATAGAGACTTTGCCAAGCAGGCGGCCAGGAGGGCCTATTAGCTGGGGGCAGTGTCTCTGCCATTAGTATCACACTGATATGGAAAATAAATGCCTAATTTAAACGCTGCCATATTTCCCCATTCATCTTGCTTTGACCCTTGGGACCACTCTCTGTTTACTGTTTGTTGATTTCATGACATGGAGCAACAATAAGGAGGGGAGTGAAATGGGCAAAGGGATATTTGGGCTGGAAATCATTGCAAAAAACAGAAGGCTCTGTCATTGTTCAGGTGGTAATGTAACAGAAAAACAAGATGAAATTAATCAACCGAATCCAAAGAATTAAACATAAACAGCAAAAGGTAACGTTGCTTTAAACACTGTCCATTTCGTTTATTAAGATAATAACAAGCAACATTTATAAAGTGCAAAATATAACATCATTCATTAAAACCATCCAGAATATTAAAACATGACACACAAAATCAACCGATAAAAGCTTAATTTATTTAAAGCTGTATTATCTTTATGCTCACTATGAAAATATGTGTACATGTTCTATTTGATCAGGTATTTTGAGATAAAACCCAGAAGAAACAGCATCCACAGAATGACTGAAGGGACAGAAGGTGGCAGGTTAAGAGGGCCATTATGCCTAATCATTTATCATCAATGAGATTTCAAATGCTTTCTTAACGCGTGTCTAACTCCTTTATGCAATGGTGAAGTCCAAGTCATGTGTCCAAAGCCTCAGCAGATTTCAGTCCAATCTCAGAGTGATTAGCAGGGCTTTTCATTCTATCCTTAGCCTCCCATGTTCGTGATTAGTGGGTAGGCCCGCTTCTGGAGGGAGGCTTTTGAACTTGTCTCTCGCTTCTCTGCTCGTGGAAGCTTTTGCTGTTTCTTTCGGAGTTTACTTCTTTTATGCTGTGGATTTTGGACTATTTATTTTAAATGTGGGTCTTTTAGAGATGTGGATCATGTGAGTATACATACCTTTGTACTGTTCATTTAATTAGTCTCCTGTCTCTTGTGTACATTGTAGATCATTTGCATAACATATTCCCTTATAGCTAAAACAATGAGACTGGAAACTGCACTTGGGAAAAATGTAGTTTAGGATTTTAGTAATGTTAGGCAGTATTTTGTTTGTGTGATATACACAAAAGGTAATGCAATAATCTAGGGTAAACTAAATGAACTCATGCTGGCTTGAAAGAGTATTATTCTAGAGATTTCTAGGCCACATACTGCATGTTTCCTGGTCATAATAAGTATTTTTTGCATCTGTAATTTGCGTGGTAGCAGCTAGTTTAAATGTCTAACTTCCATGTCTCGGAAACAATTACATTCTGCCACTTTGGAAACTGTAGTAGCCAACACTGCCTTAAAGTATGGCCCGTTATCTTTACATACACATACTGTATATACCACCTCTATCAAATATATACCTTTTTTGATTTTTTATGACCACACACTATGGCTCCTGTAATAATGGCATCCTGCAATCTATTTAATCATTGTATTGTCATTATAATTCCATGTTATGCTGTGCCTTGTTGAGGTTATGGTACATATTATAGAAGATGTTAGCGTTCAACAAATAACGTATTGCTGGCTATCGAAATGATTCGTTCTCTCTAAGACAAGCAAAGTGAAATATAAATATCTTTCATTGTCCTGGATTATGTAGGGGAAAATATTCTATTTGGAGGTAGACAAAATTCCTCTGTAAGCATTAAATGGATATTCTGCAAGTTCAACCTTAAGCCTTAAAGGTCTCGGCTGGCAACACGACATCTGAGTATTTACAGCAATCAATTACTTTTCTTTTCTTTTCTGCGCCAAAATGTTCAGCTAGAGGAAACACTTGCTGCTTCACTACTGTCTATTGCTAATACAATAACAAGGACAACAGCCAAACCTGTTCTTTATGCACGTCAATCAAGCTTAGCCTATTTTATAGCCCCACGATTTGACTCATTTTTATTTGCATTTCATATTGGGCTTGCGTCTCTTTTCATCAGACAACAATGCATTATCTCTACCTCCTGGCATTGTCGCAGTAAGCATGCATTGTGCCTGTTGCAGATATTGCTGCTTTTTATAGGTAATCCTTATGTTATTTATTGCAGGAAAAGCTGGCTAGGGATGCATTTTCTTCAGTGACGGTGACAATCATTGAGGTAATGTCCACTTTCGCTGCTAGCAGAGACTTAATCTTGTTATTTAAAGTCACTTGGTGGATTTATTTGCGGCTGTATCCCATTATCCCAGTCTTCTTTTACTCTGTGATCTTGTCAGCAGTCGGTACATACAGAATGCAACAACCCTTGTGTATCCCACTTTAAAATGTACATATTTTCTTTGGTGAGTGATTTCAGCAGCTGCTAAACTGTGAATACAATTATTCCTAGTCCTAGACAAGCCTTTTATCTGCCCTAATCACGTTTAGGTAGATTTAGCCTTAAGTACTGATGAGCCATGCTGGGTTACCAGGAAAAGCCAAAATGGACGTAAAAGAGTTCACTGTTAGCACAAAGGCTAGGCCGGGAAGAAAGGCTGCATGACTCCATCTTTATGTTTATTTTGCTGTGAACATTTAAAAAACCCTGCTTGTACTTTAACCTGTTCTATGTTCTATGTTCTCAGCCTGAGCTTAATGGGAGCCATGCAGATGTGTGGTGCAACCCGTTCCCCTAGGCTGCGGCGGAGAAGCATGACCTGCCCTCACCTCCTGCTCCCCTGACACCAGAGCAGAGAGACCACAGCCCAACATGTCCGCCCATAGACGCAACTACCAGTGCTTCAATGCTGTGGGGGGTGAAGGCTCCAACATGTCCTCACTCCCCTTCAAGCATCACACCAGCCGGCTCCCCTGGATCAACAACCATGGCATCCTGGCCCATCATGAGCCTCTGGAGGAGTGCTACCTTTGCTCTGAGTATAGACATACCCAAGCTGTGGAAGCATTAGAGACTCATGTCTCGCCATTGCATCACGCTCATACACCCTGTCACCACCATCAGCCACACCAGTATGTCCTCAGGGGACCCACCAAGCCAGAGGAGCACCCTGAGGCACATTCAGGCCATGTGCATCACCACAGGCACAATAAGAGGTTGGTGCTGGTGAAGAACAGCGACCCCTCGTCAAGGAAAACCATTGCCTTGCACCGCAGGAGTCTACGCAGCTTTGGGCTCTTCCTAGAGGAAGTTTCTGAGCTCATGCAGTACCACATCAGGAAGTTGTACACTCTGGATGGGCGCAAGGTGAGCTCACAACATCCTAGAGTAGGGGCTGTCGTGATTATTTGAAAATGAAAGCCTTTTGATTTTATGTTAATAATACACAAACAATTAATCATGTAATTAATCCATTACTTTTTTAGATCTCACTGTCCATAAGTGTGATTTTTTTGTTTAGTTTTTGTTACAAACTCCCTTAATTTTGTAGTTAAAATGTATTTGCTATGAAAGGGAAACAACTAAAAGGTAAACTTGAATTTGCCTGATTGCATCATATACACATTTTTTACAGATAATTGTGTGAATGTGAATTTTGGCTATGAGGATTGTGTAGGGAAAATGTAATATATTGAAAGCCCTTAAGCCAGAAGATTATGTCATTTTTGTTCATGTTCTTTTTAACTTGATATTATCTCACACTGGAGTTTGTGAGATTAGGGGATTTTATTAAGTTATTTTATTGTGTGTTAGGGACATTTCTTATTCCAAGGAGTTTCTATTCTTGGCCCATACCGTTGTGTTTATGAATGAATTGAAAGGATGTTAGGATCTGAAATGAACAATAGTACGTCTAAAGGAGTTGCCTTTAACTTAAAATAAAAACAAGATAGAAAAACAAGGTAGAAAGAAGGTGCTCTCGGTTGTTGTTTTGAAGAGTTGTTTTTCACATTGCTGGTGTTCATGCTTGAGATTGAAAAACAGAGTGAAAGAGAGGCCTCTAGTGACAGGACGGATTCCCTACTTTACTCCAGTTGAGAGTTTTCTTTCAGCCCCTCTGCAAACACACAAGTAGTTTTATGACGAAATTCAACTTACAAACATCTTATTTAAATATCCTGGTGTATTTTCTTAATAAACGTACCATACCACCTTATAAGTATTAGGCCTATATTGTTGCATTTTTGGCATATATAAAAAAAGACTCTATAATACACTGAATATATAAACAGATTTGAAAAGACACAATATTTAAAATGATTTGAGAAATACATATTTTCCAAAGAAAGAAATTACCAACATTGGATGATACCCTCTGAAAGGTGATACCCTCTGAAATCCTCTTTATTTTAATAATAAGAGGATGATATATGCGTACTGTGTCTGAAATATGAAAGACAACCTTGTGCTCTCTAAACTCACTGATATGTCAGGAAAACTGATGTTACAAATACCTCAAGCCACATGATATTAAGTTTTATTTGCATTCAGTTTATTTCACTTGTATGATCATTACATCTGGGAGAAAACACCACTAACTCACACAATATAAATTAAAGTCTAGAGGGATAAATATTTTTGAGTGCGTTCATGAGGGACTGAAAGGGAGGGATATTCCTTCACATACACATACACACACACACACACACACACATACACACACACACACACACACACACACACACACACACACACACAGACAAACACACACACACACACACACACACACACACACACACACACCCACAAACACACACACACACACACACACACACACACACACACACACATTCAGATTGGGGGTATTTCTCTACACCCCATTAATCTTGGTCGAATCAGAGCTATTTTTGAGGGAGGAAAAACAGGTCAACGTTGAGACTCCACTCCTTTACTTTGATACCAGAGGTGTCTCAGAAAAGTGTCTTCCACAGTGGCAATTAATTATCTTCACCTGGGCTTCGTGTGACCATGGAGGAAGCCATTCATCTGCCTTCACACACATCGGATTTAAGAATCAAAACTGCACTTTCATCAAAACAGTCTGCATACAAGCAAAATTAAGTCAACAAAATTCTCAATATGTGTTGCATAGCTGTCAGCGAACAGAGGCAGCACAATTCAGTATTGGGGGTCATAAAAACGTACTATTGCAAAGATGAAACCAATAAGAACAGATGTATTTTTTACAATCTATTTACAACTTTACCACACAATTCAATTAACTTTATCTTTTCGTTTTCAGGATTTTATGTAATATTGTTTAACCCCATTTATTACCCATCGGGGTTTAAAATGTTGTTTTATTTGAAACGTATTAGTAATACTTAGCAGAAACATAATATCCTTATCCGGAAAGATGGCTTCTTTGAAAATGCCCAAATGACCAAACTGGGAAACGTACTGTTTTCTATCATACAGCAATTTGTGTTTATCAGTATAAAGGAAACCTATAGTTAACTAGCTCCTTTATGAGGCCTTGCATGTAGAAGTTAAATTAAACAGAATAACCCCTGGTTACAAAGGCAGCTGATAATTGGAAAAATTCCCCTGGATTCCTGAACGAACGATTCCTGGATTCAGATATTTATCTTTTCTTCGACTGACAGCTTTCCTTTTCAGGGATTTAGAGCATTCACTAAGTATACTACCACATACATGCTTTAAAACTTGTTTACTAGGTACTTTTTAGATTAAACAATATCGAAAAACAATGCTCAAGGCTATTTAAGTAATACAAATGTTGTATGAAAATTAGCCCCAGATACTTCAATCTAAGTCAGATATCAACCCCCACTCTGTCCAATCTCATACATATGCACTTCCAGCCATTGGCATGTCAAGCATTCGGTTCCACAAAGACAGTGGCTGTAATGCTGACAAGGACAAAGAGGCAAAAGAGAACATAGATATTTTGCCAGATATCTACCTAGTTAAATTCAGATAATGGCCTGTCAATGGCATTCAATGCAAACGTTTCAAATAAATCCAGTTTGTGAGAGCTCCGCCAATACATAATATAAGATGTTGTTTGTTGTTTCTGGATTCAGCAAACATACTGATTCTTAAATTATTATTTATGTTTCAGATTGACAATGTTCAGAGTCTTATGCAGTGCCCCAGTGTGCTTGTCTGTGTGGGACGTGAGCCTTCTCACCCGTCCGTCATGGAGAATTTTCAGAAAACATCTTACGACAAACTTCCGAACCTGCATCCTCACTCAGGTGGCTGCAATGGAGGTAGGAAAAACAGACCATTGTCTCAGAGTTTATCTCTCAATTAGGTTTTAAAAATCAATTACTGTACATTCTAACAGGGGTTTCACTGGTGTCAGACTGAAACATTCAGTATAGTTGTACTGTACACAATGTCATTTGTTTTTTATGAGTCTTTTTTTGTGTCTTGATGTCAATCCCAGGACTTTCAACAAAGCAAAGTGCCAACTCACAAATGGAATCTGATAACAGATCTACCAGGCACTCCGTGTCCTCTGACAAGTCATTGCCAGATGGAACCGACTCTCCAGATAAAGTGGATTCCTGCCCACACACTGGTGTTGGAAAGAGAGAGGATGATATAGAGAAACGGGTTCGTGTGAATAAAGATGGAAGTGTGTCTATGGAGATGAAAGTTCGCTTCAGGCTACAAAATGACGAAACATTACATTGGTCCACAGAAGTAAGGAAGACAACAGGGACGACCTGTGAGTTCCGACAAGGACACAATGGCCCCTATTTTGCACAGGTCAGCGACAGAAGCTTTTCAGAATCTGAAAACATCTCTGCAAGTGAGCAAGATGAGTCTTACATCGCAAGACCCTGTCAAAGACATGCAGAGGAGACTCACTGTCCTCACTGCTGCAGACACTGCCAGGAATACAATATCTGGAAAAACCTCCCAGGGACACATGGAGCAACTCGTCGCATTCAAACCTCCAGCTCAAGTGCATCCTCACATACAAGGGTCTCTAGAAAGACCGTGGTTGAAACTAGTGAAGATCATACAACAGAGCAGATAGAACAAGTATTGGAGACAGAAACTTGTGTGGAGCAGACGGGGGAAATCGTAGATTACTGCACCATCAGGAGTGATTCTTGCTCACCAAAGTGCAAGGTGAAATCCTCCACACCGGACAACCGGGAGGTTTCAGTTGACTGTTCCCCAAAGGATAGAGTCGAAGACAAAACTGCTGAAACAATGGAGCAAGAAGAGCAAACAGGATCTGTTTCTTCTGAGGAATTAATAGACCATGAAGAGGATCAGAATGACGATGGTGATGTCCCTCTGAGTGCTTCAAGAGCATCTTCTCAAAATAGTAAACCTGAAAAAGAAGAGACACCTGGAAGTGCAGTGTTGGATAAAACATCCCCAAAACAAAATATATCCACGAGCCCTACAAATAAAACATCCGTTGCTTCAGGACACTCAAGCAGGTCAAACAAATCAAAACAATCATACACTTGTATTTGCGGAGTGTCTAAAGATCCTGAAGATGACACAAATGGAGAAGGTGGGATACAAAGAAATCAATCAAGTGCCATGTCTGTTACATCAAATGCTTCTGGCAGATCACATACATCTGGAGAAAAACAGAATGCAGAGTCTGTGGATGTAGAGGAGGAAAGATCCAAAAGTGCCATGTCAGTTAATTCAAATGCCTCTTCAAAATCCAAGCCAGACGTTCTGGATGTTACAGATGAAGAAATGCAAGGACATGAAGAAAAAGAAACAGGAGAAAGATCCTTAAGCAGCATGTCTGTTAAATCAGAAAAATCAATGAAGTCAGAAGTGGCAGCTGACCAACAAAAATCAGAGGAAGATGTTGATGAAGAACAACTATCAACTTGCATGTCATCAGAATCAAAAGATTCTATTAACTCAAAGGACTCAAGGGTCTCTTCTCTCGCTGAAGAAGTACAAGCTGAAGAGGAAGCTGAACAGAGGACGTCACAAAATAATGATGAACATTTTCGAGAAGAGGAGAATGCTGAAGAGGATGGAGAAGATGAAGAGAGAGTGCCAAGTGTAATGTCATCCAAATCAAATTCGCCAAAAAGTGCTGACATTTTAGTTGGTGTAAATGCTGTAGATGAGGAAAATGAAGGAAGACCCCAAAGCAAAATGTCAGTCAAATCAGCAATGTCAGTAATGTCAAATATTTCGGAAAAATCGAACAAATCTAAATCATCTCAAGTTCCCAATGAAGAAATTGATAACAATCATGAGGATGGAAATGATGAACAGCCAACTGCAGATGATGAAGCTGAGGCAAGGGCATCTAGTGCCATGTCAGAAAAATCAACCAAATCAAAATCCTCTGCGGTATCCAGTATGTCGAAAGCCTCTAAAGACAGGTGTGAGAAAAACAAGGACGATAACAACACTGGAGAAAGAACACCAAGTGTCATGTCTTCAAAGTCAAGTGCCTCTGCTATATCTACAAAATCCAAATCTTCTCAAGCTCTTCCTGAACACAATGATGATATTTGTGATGAAGGAGATGCGGAAAAGGAGACCATTGAGAGGTCACCGAGCTGCATGTCGGAAAAGTCTATTAAGTCTAACATTTCAGCAAGATCAAGTAAATCAAAATGCTGTGACGGCTCAGATAGAGAAACCATTACTCAGTATGAGGAAGAGAGGGCACCTAGTGCACTGTCAATACAATCAGGACGGTCAAATGCTACAGCTAAATCCTCAAAATCAGTGAAGTCAAATGCTTCAACAAAGTCTAAGAAATCCAGAGGTTCTGCAATTCTTTCCAAAAAGTGTGGGGATTCCTCTGAAGAGGAGACTGAAGGGAGATCAGTCAGCTCAATGTCAGTGCAGTCAGTTAAGTCTAGTATTTCTGCAAGAGCAAACAAGTCCAAATGTTCTGCTCATGTTCCAGGTGAAGAGAAGTCTATCTCTCTTGATAGGCAACAAGACGAAGAGCAAACTGAAGAAAGAGCAGCAAGCAGCATGTCAGCAAAATCTGTAAAGTCACAGGTATCTATAAAGTCTGCGGACAGAGCACCAAGTGCTTTGTCAGCTAAATCAGCTAAGTCAAATGCTTTAAAAAAATCTAGCAAATCTAAAGCTTCTGAAGTTCAGTCTGTCAAAACGACTGGCACTCCTGATGAAGGAGATGATGAAGAGGAAACTCAAGAGAGAGCACAGAGTGCCATGTCAGCCAAGACTGCAAAGTCAACCATTTCTGTAAAATCTGCTAAATCACAAGGACCTGAAAGTTCAGCTGAAGAAAATACATCTGACCATGAGGATCATCCAGAGAGAGCTCCAAGCACTTTGTCAGTCAGATCAGCAAAGTCAACAAAGTCAAATGTTTCTGCAAAATCTACAAGATCGAAAGTCTCAGAAGTTCCCTCTGAGAATGATGTTGACAATTCTGAGGAAAGAGTTGTTGAAGTTGAACGTGAAGAGAGAGCCTTAAGCTCAATGTCAGCTCAGTCTGCTAAGACAAATATTTCTGCAAGATCAAACAAGTCCAAATGTTCTGTTACTGTTGCAGCAGAAGAGAACTTGGAGTGCTTTGATGGTGATAACGACGAAGAGCAAACTGGAGAAAGAGCAGCGAGCAGCATGTCAGCAAGATCAGTCCAGTCACACGTTTCTGAAGTATCTATAAAGTCTGTGGAGAGAGCACCAAGTGCTTTGTCAGCAAAATCAGCCAAGTCAAATGCTTCAAGAAAATCTATCAAATCTAAAGCTTCTGAAGTTCAGTCTGTGGGAAATACTGGTAGTCCTGATGAAGGAGAGGAAACTCAAGAGAGAGCACAGAGTGCCATGTCAGCCAAGACTGCAAAGTCAACCATTTCTGTAAAATCTACTAAGTCACAAGGACTTGCTGGTCCAGCTGAAGAAAATACATCTCATCATGAGGATCATCCAGAGAGAGCTCCAAGCACTTTGTCAGTCAGATCAGCAAAATCAGCAAAGTCAACAAAGTCAAATGTTTCCGCAAAATCTGGAAGATTGAAAGTCTCTGAAGTTCCCTCGGAAAATTATGTTGGCAATTCTGAGGAAAGAGTTGTTGAAAGTGAAAGTGAAGGGAGAGCCTTGAGCTCAATGTCAGCTCAGTCTGCTAAGACAAATATTTCTGCAAGATCAAACAAGTCCAAATGTTCTGTTACTGTTGCAGCAGAAAAAGATTCTGAGAGCCCTGATGAAGAAAACGACGAAGAGCAAGCTGAAGAAAGAGCAGCAAGCAGCATGTCAGCAAGATCAGTCCAGTCACACGTTTCTGAAGTATCTATAAAGTCTGCGGAGAGAGCACCAAGTGCTTTGTCAGCAAAATCAGCAAAGTCAAATGCTTCAAAAAAATCGATCAAATCTAAAACTTCTGAAGTTCAGTCTGTGGGAAATACTGGCAGTCCTGATGAAGGAGATGATGAAGAGGAAACTCAAGAGAGAGCACAGAGTGCCATTTCAGCCAAAACTGCAAAGTCAACCATTTCTGTCAAATCTACTAAATCACAAGGACCTGAAAGTTCAGCAGAGGAAAATACATCTGATCATGAGGAACATCCAGAGAGAGCTCCAAGCAATTTGTCAGTCAGATCAACAAAGTCAACTAAATCAAATGTTTCCGCAAAATCTACAAGATCGAAAGTCTCAGAAGTTCCCTCTGAGAATGATGTTGACAATTCTGAGGAAACAGTTGCGAAAGGTGAAAGTGAAGAGAGAGCCTTGAGCTCAATGTCAGCTCAGTCTGCTAAGACAAATATTTCTGCAAGATCAAACAAGTCCAAATGTTCTGTTACTGTTGCAGCAGAAGAGAACTTGGAGTGCTTTGATGGTGAAAATGACAAGGAGCAAACTGGAGAAAGAGCAGCAAGCAGCATGTCAGCAAGATCAGTCCAGTCACACGTTTCTGAAGTATCTATAAAGTCTGCGGAGAGAGCACCAAGTGCTTTGTCAGCAAAATCAGCTAAGTCAAATGCTTCAAGAAAATCTATCAAATCTAAAGCTTCTGAAGTTCAGTCTGTGGGAAATACTGGCAGTCCTGATGAAGGAGAGGAAACTCAAGAGAGAGCACAGAGTGCCATGTCAGCCAAGACTGCAAAGTCAACCATTTCTGTAAAATCTAATAAGTCACAAAGACTTGAAAGTTCAGCTGAAGAAAATGCATCTGACCATGAGGATCATCCAGAGAGAGCTCCAAGCAATTTGTCAGTCATATCAGCAAAATCAACCAGGTCACATATTTCTGCAAAATCTACAAGATCGAACATTTCTGAAGTTCCCTTGGAGAATGATGTTGACAATTCTGAGGAAAGAGTTGTTGAAGGTGAAAGTGAAGAGAGAGCCTTAAGCTCAATGTCAGCTCAGTCTGCTAAGACAAATATTTCTGCAAGATCAAACAAGTCCAAATGTTCTGTTACTGTTGCAGCAGAAAAAGATTCTGAGAGCCCTGATGAAGAAAATGACGAAGAGCAAGCTGAAGAAAGAGCAGCAAGCAGCATGTCCGCAAGATCAGTCCAGTCACACGTTTCTGAAGTATCTATAAAGTCTGCGGAGAGAGCACCAAGTGCTTTGTCAGCAAAATCAGCAAAGTCAAATGCTTCAAAAAAATCGATCAAACCTAAAGCTTCTGAAGTTCAGTCTGTGGGAAATACTGGCAGTCCTGATGAAGGAGAGGTAACTCAAGAGAGAGCACAGAGTGCCATGTCAGCTAAAACCACAAAGTCAACCATTTCTGTAAAATCTACTAAGTCACAAGGACTTGATGGTCCAGCAGAGGAAAATACATCGGATCATGAACAAAATCCAGAGAGAGCTCCAAGCACTTTGTCAGTCAGATCAGCAAAGTCAACAAAGTCAAATGTTTCCGCAAAATCTACAAGATTGAACGTCTCTGAAGTTCCCTTGGAGAATGATGTTGACAATTCTGAGGAAAGAGTTGTTGAAGGTGAAAGTGAAGAGAGAGCCTTGAGCTCAATGTCAGCTCAGTCTGCTAAGACAAATATGTCTGCAAGATCAAACAAGTCCAAATGTTCTGTTACTGTTGCAGCAGAAAAAGATTTTGAGAGCCCTGATGAAGAAAATGACGAAGAGCAAGCTGAAGAAAGAGCAGCAAGCAGCATGTCAGCAAGATCAGTCCAGTCACACGTTTCTGAAGTATCTATAAAGTATGCGGAGAGAGCACCAAGTGCTTTGTCAGCAAAATCGGCTAAGTCAAATGCTTCAAAAAGATCGATCAATTCTAAAGCTTCTGAAGTTCAGTCTTTCAAAACTACTGGCAGTCCTGATGAAGGAGATGATGGAGAGGAAACTCAAGAGAGAGCACACAGCGCCATATCAGCCAAAACGGCAATGTCAACCATTTCTGTAAAGTCTACTAAATCCAAAGGACTTGATGGTCCAGCAGAGGAAAATACATCTGATCATGAGGAACATGCAGAGAGAGCTCGAAGCACTTTGTCAGTCAGATCAGCAAAGTCAGCAAGGTCAGCAAAGTCTTCCAAATCCAATGTTTCTGAAACATCTAACAAATCCAAAGTTTCTCTTGTCCCTTCTGTACAAAGGGATGCAATTAATAATGCAGAGATTGAAGGAAGAGAGAGCTCAATGTCAGCTCAGACAATCAAGACAAATATTTCTTCCAGATCAAAAAAGTCTAAATGTTCAGATATACAAGCTGAAGAAAGCTCGAAAAGCCCTAGGGAAGAAAAGGACCAAGAGCAAGCTGAAGAAAGAGCACCAAGTGCTTTGTCAGCTAAATCAGCAAAGTCACATGTTTCAGCAACATCTACTATAACAAATGCTTCTGCTCAAACTATTGGTGTTTCTGATGAATGTAACGGTGAAGAAGAGGCTCAAGTAAGAGCACTGAGTGCAATGTCAGCCAAATCCTTACAGTCAGCCACGTCTGTAAAATCAAGTCAGTCAAAAGTCTGTGAAGTTCCTGCTGAAGGAACCATGTCAAATGATGAGGACACTGTACAAAGACCAGCAAGCATTGTATCAGCTAAATCAGCAAGATCTGCCAAATCAACCCGGTCAAATGTCTCAGCAAAGACTAATATTTCAGAAGTCTCTAATTATCAAGGGGAAGATAACAACAAAGAGATTACTGAGCGAGCGCCAAGTAGCATCTCCATCAAATCAGCAAAATCAAGAAAGTCAAATGCTTCAGCAGTATCAAAAAAATCTAAAGCGGATCCAGATGGCCCTAACATTGCAGATGAAAACACTGACGAACACACTGAGGAGAGACCAATGAGCTCAATGTCTACCAAATCAGGGAGGTCAGTCAGTTTTGCAATTCCTATAGAAAGTTCTGAGACTCCTTATGAAGAAAGTACTCAAGAGCAATCCGAAAGAGCTCCAAGTGCCATATCAGTTAAATCAAATTTGTCAAAGAGATCAAAGAAATCAAGAGTATCTGTTGTTCCTGCTGATGAAAAGGAAGAAAGTACACAAGCAAATTCAAATCGATCGGAAATGTTAGGCACAACTGAAATCCCTGCTGTGACTGTTGATGAAATTGAAGACAGAGCACCTTCAACCATGTCATCACAGGTTTCAGGACGTTCAAAAAAGTCAACTGCATCAGAGCTTAAAGAAAAGAAAAGTGAAGTGCGACCAAAAAGTTCTTTATCCGTCAAGTCAACTGTAAGATCTCGAAAATCCAAAGTAAGTGATACTTTAACACACATTTCTACAATAACTCCAGAAGTCATTAATCCTGATGACGAGAGTTTGCATAAGGAAGACAAACAACAAACACTTGAAGAGAGGAGTTGCAACTCTAAGAAAAGCAATCCAAGCAGGCAAGACCCAAAACACGCAACTGCAAAGGTCACTTCGAGGCCGAAGTCTGCTGCAAAATCTGATGTTTCAGATGAAAGTGATTTGTCCCAAACTCTCTCCAGTTCAGATTTTGTCAAAGACAGATGTGAGACTCCAGGAACGGCTGAATCAAAATCTGATGTGCCCAAGAAGATAACAAATGCTGGTCCACTAGAAAGTACGGGCATTTGTCGTAGTGTCAAGGATAGCAAAAGTGACAAAAGCAGCAAACGCAGACATAACACAAAGATTGATGACTTTGAGCTAGTACCATCTAACCTTCCAAATGCATCTCCTAATGAGGTTGTGAATGAATGGCTGAAATCAATACCAGCAGAAGGGGATATGTACGACATTGAGGAAGTTAATGGAAACTGTGATGGACAAAATGATGGCCACACAAAAGAGGAAATTAATGGAATGGAGATTATTGGAAACTGTGACTCTGCAGCTGAGAATACAGTAGACTTAAATGAAGGAGTTGTTAAAAACAGTATCCCTAATAATGACTGCCAAATAAGCACGGTATCACCAAATGCCGACAATACCTCTACTCAGAGAGATGAAGCCCCAAAAATATTTAACTCCTCCGTACAGGTGATGAAAGTTCTTTTGAATCCAAAGCTCGACAGATGTAATAGTTTACCAGAAATTTCTTCAGCGTATGGACGCAAACTAAGCACTTCAGCAAGAGGTCTTCTGGATTGTCTTGTGAAGTTGCAGTTAATAGTCCATAATCCTGAAAATGCAAACGAACAGGATGAAAGATACCAAGAGCTAATGAATATTCTACAGTCTCTTTGGCTTTGTGACCCTCCAGAAAATGAACAAGTGTTAAAGAAGAGGGATCGGCGTTATGTGGAGGATGATTTCAATCATACATCATCCTCTGGTGTGGATGTCAACAGCGGCTCCACAGGCTCAGGAAACAGTAGTGATGGTGTGAATGGTATCACCTCTCAACTGCATACAAGTCCAGATCGGTTAAAGAAAGTACAAGAAGTTTGTGAAGATGAAGCAGAAGCAGAAGCTCAATGGACATCTGAGAAAGAAGTAGAAGAAACCTCTAAGGAAAAAGAAATGGAAGATGACCCAGCAACAGATGAGACAATTAGAAGCAATGATAGTCCAAAAGAACTACCTGAAACTCCAGCATCCTCAGGAAGTGACAGCAAAACGATATCTCCTGATCCTGTTTGGGTGTTAACTTTGCTAACCAAAATTGAAAAGCAGTTCATGACACATTATGTCAATGCAATGACAGAGTTCAAAGTCCGGTGGAACTTGGACAATAATGAGCAGCTTGACACAATGATAAATGAACTTAAAACTGAGGTCCAAAAAAGAATCAAAGCAAGTATAAACAGGGAAATGAACAAAATTCAAGAAAAAGCAGGCCTACCAAGACCTCCTCAAGAAGCAATGTCCCATACATCAACCACACAAACAGAGAGAAGACGGAGGCTAAAGGTTATGCTCAAACAATCAACTGATCCCCAAGAAGAAAAAAGCGATGAATCAGCAACAGGCACATCTTACAGCGACCAGCGCAGTGAAAATGATGACGAATATTGTCCATGCGAAACATGCGTGAATAAAAATATGACATCTAGACCGCCACTTCCTGCAGGAGTTATGAATGCTGCACCTCTTTCTATGGACTTTGACCTGAAGAGGCTTCTGTTGATGAAGAATGGTCACCCCGGCAACACACAGGCAACCTCCTGCACATCTCGCCCTGAAAAAGAGAGAAACAGAGTAGCAGCAGAAATGCTTATTGGAAAAGTAATTTTCGAAGCATTAAAAGAAGTAGAAGATGAAGGAGAAGACGGGTCTGTAGGCAATGAAGCAGAAGAAGAAACTGTAAGAGTCTCTTCTATAGATGATAATGAGGAATTAAACATAACAGAAGATAGTGCCGTCGCCACAGATGAGGAATTGTCCAAAGAACCAGATGAAGAAGCAGAAAACGAAGATGTAGAAAGAGACATAGCTGAGGATGAGTCAAAGGAAGAGGCTGATAAAGCAACCAACGATAAAGATGAGAGTGCAGGAGAGGAGGATGACGTGGAAGCAGGGATGCTTGATTATGATGAAGAGATTCCTGTCATGAGTACAGATGATTCTGCGGAAGAGAACAATGGCACAGCTGACGAATCATCAAAAGAACCAGTTGAAGATGAGATTGCTTTAGACGAAGAGATCGCTGGCACAAGTGAGGATGAACTTAAGGAAGAAGCAGCTGAATATGAAAATGATAATATGGCAGCCACCGGTGAACAGGAATCTGAAAAGGTTGAAGTAGAGGGAGTAGATGATGAAGAAGAGGTTGAACTGCAGGAAGAGGCTGCTGAAACTAACACAGCTGAGGAAGAAAATCTAGAAGAGAGCGCCATGGCAGTCACAAGTGAACATGAGTCTGACAAGGAGTTGCTAGTGGAAGAAGTGACAGTAGATGAGGAAGAAATTTCTGCCACGAGTGTGGATGAGAACGATGAATCAGCAAAAGAGCCAGCTGAAGTAGCAGTAACTGAGGATGAGATGGCTGTAGAAAAAGAAATCATGAAACATGAGGAGGCCTTGGAAGAAGGTACAGTCGATGATGAGGAGGAGGTTGCTGCCACAAGTGTGGCTGAATCCGCAGATGAGAATGAAGAAACTGCTGAAGATGAAGATGCAGCAGAAGAAGATGAAATGAGAAAAGAGGCTGAAGAAGCGGAAGATGAAAATGCAGAAGAGACCGCTATGGCAACAATAAGTGAACATGAATCTCAACATGAAGACGCTGTGGAAGACGGGAATGTAGGTGAAGAGGAGGAGGTTGCTGCCACAAGTGCGGCTGAATCTGCAGATGAGAATGAAGAGTCTGCAGAAGATGAAGTTGCAGCAGAAGAAGCTGAGGTGGCAGTCACAAGTGAACATGAATCAGACAAAGATGAGGCAGTGGAAGAAGGGACAGCTGATGAAGAAGAACATATTGCTGCCACCAGTGAAGATGAGGCTGCTGAAGCCACCACAGCAGAAGATGAAAATGAAGAAGGGAGTACTGTGGCAGGACATGAGGAGATCTTGGAAGAAGGTACAGTCGATGATGAGGAAGAGGTTGCTGCCACAAGTGCGGCTGAGTCTGGAGATGAGAACAATGACACAGCCACAGCAGATGAAGCAGAAAAAGAGCCAGCTGATGAAGCAACAACTGAAGACAAGTTGGCTGTAGAAAAAGAAATCATAGGTGAAGATGACTCAAAGGAAGAGACTGGTGAACATGAAGTTGAAGCAGCAGAAGAAGATGATGTGGCGACCACAAGTGAACAGGAATCAGACAAAGATGAGGCTGCAGAAGAAGGTACAGCTGATGATGATGAAGAGATTACTGCTTGCAGTGAAGCGGAAATAAATGAAGATGCTGCTGAAGCCGACACAGCCGCAGATGAAAATGGAGAAGAAGGAACTGTTGATGAAGAAGAGATTGCTGCCATGAGTGTGGATGAAAACGATGAATCAGTACATGAACCAGCTGAAGAAGCAACAACTGAAGATGAAATGGCTGTAGAAAAAAAAATCATTGGTGAAGATGAATCAGACAAAGATGAGGCTATGGAAGAAGAAACAGCTGATGATGAAGAACATATTGCTGCCACCATTGAAGATGAAGCTGCTGAAGCCACCACAGCAGAAGATGAAAATGAAGAAGAGAGTACTGTGGCAGCCCAAAGTGAACATGAATCTGAGGATGAGGAAGAGTCTGCTGATGAGAACGACGACCCAGCCACAGCAGATGAATCAGCAAAAGCAGAAACTGAAGATGAGATTGCTGTCACAGAAGGAGATGAGTCAAACGAAGAGACTGCTGAAGACAACACAGCTGAAGATGAAGATGTGGCAGCCACTAGTGAACATGAATCCGAACACGAAGAGGCTGTGGAAGAAGGGGCGGTCGATGAAGAGGAGGAGGTTGCCACCACAAGTGCGGCTGATTCTGGAGATGAGAACAATGACACAGCAGATGAATCAGCAAAAAAGACAGCTGAAGAAGCAACGACTGAAGACGAGTTTGCTGTAGAAAATGAGGTCACAGGTGAAGACGACTTAAAGAAGGAGACTGCTGAAGATGAAGATGTGGCAGAAGAAGCTGATGAAGCGGCCACAAGTGAACTTGAATCTGTTAAAGATGAGGGTGTGGAAGACGGAACAGCTGGTGATGATGAAGAGATTGCTGCCACCAGCGAAGATGAAATAAATGAAAAGGCTGCTGAAGCCACCACAGCAGAAGATGAAAATGAAGAGAGTACTGTAGCAGCCCAAAGTGAACATGAATCTGAACATGAGGAGGCCTTGGAAGAAGGGACAGTCGATGATGAGGCGGAGGTTGCTGCCACAAGTGCGGCTGAATCCGCAGATGAGAATGAAGAAACTGCTGAAGATGAAGATGCAGCAGAAGAAGATGAAATGAGAGAAGAGACTGCAGAAGCGGAAGATGGAAATGCAGAAGAGAGTGCTATGGCAACCACAAGTGAACAAGAGTCTGAACACGAAGAGGCTGTGGAAGACGGGACAGGTGATGATGAGGAGGAGGTTGCTGAATCTGAACATGACAAGGATGAAGCGGCAGAGGAATCAGCGAAAAAGCCAGCTGAAGAAGCAACAACTGAAGATGAGATGGCTGTAGAAAAAGAGGTTATAAGTGAAGATGACTTAAAGGAACAGACTGCTGAAGATGAAGATGCAGCAGAAGAAGCTGATGTGGCGGCCACAAGTGAACATGAATCAGATAAAGATGAGGCTGTGGAAGAAGGAACAGCTGATGAAGAAGAAGAGATTGCTGCTACCAGTGAAGATGAAATGAAGGACGAGGCTGCAGGAGCCGAAGATGAAAATGCAGAAGAGAGCGCTACGGCAGCTCCAAGTGAAAATGAGTCTGAAAACGAAGACGCCCTGGAAGATGGGACAGGTGGTGATGATGATGATGATGATGATGATGATGAGGAGGAGGAGGTTGCTGCCACAAGTGCAGCTGAAACTGCAGATGACAAGGATGACACAGCAACAGCTGATGAATCAGCAGAAGAACCAGCTGAAGAAGCAGGAGGAGAAGATGGTGCTGCTGCTGAAGATGAAATTGAAGCAGAACACACAGCTGACAATGAATCCGACAAAGAAGAAGCTGTGGACGGAGCAATGGTTGATGATGGAGAAGACATTGCTGCTACCAGTGATGACGATTCAGCAGCAGTTACCGACACAAATGAAGAAGGGGCCGCGGAAGAGAAAGGCGCAACAGATGATGAACTGTCGGAGGAACCAGATGAAGAAAGTGATCTTGAAGCAGACGAGACTGCTGTGGCTGCAACAAGTGAAAATGAATCCATCAATGAGGAAGCTGTTGAAGAAGAGTCAAAGGAAGACCTTGCAGGAGACACCAAAGTTGAAGAAAATATGGCAGAAGATGTAGCCCCCCAAGATGAATCCCATGAAGATGGGGCTCTCACAAACGATGAAAATGAAACCTCAGATAATGAAAAAGCAACAGCAGATGAAGATGAATCCCAGGAAGACGAGACTGCTACTAACGATGAAAATGAAACCTCAGATAATGACAAAGCAACAACGGCGGAGGATGAAAGCGCTGTGGAAAAAGAGATAAATGTCACAAGTGAAGGTGAAGGTAACAGTGGCGCAGAACAGGCAGACATTGAAGCTACAAGCGAACATGACTCTGACAAAGATGCAGCTGTGGATGAGCTCGAGAATGAAGATGAGATTGCCGAAGAGGTTGCGGTCACAAGTGGAGATGAAGTGAAGGAAGAAGCTGGTGAAGCGGCTGAAGAGGACAATGCAGCAGAACAGGCAGATGTTGAAGCCAGTGAATATGAATCTGAGAAAGAAGAAGCCGAGGAAGAAGGGACAGCTGATGATGGCGAAGAATCAGCTGAAGAGTCATGTGAAAATAATGCAGAAAGCAGTGCTGTTGAAGATTTTGTTCAAGAAGAAGATGAAGGTGATGATACATCTCACAATGAGGAACCAGAAGAAGGTGAAAAAGATGGGGGGGAATCAGAGGGGGCTGAAAATGATGGGGAGGAATCTGCTGAAAATGAGAGTGATACGGAGTGTGGAGCAACAGGTGAAGAGGATGACATTGAAGAAACAGCAGAAGAAGAATCAGCAGAGTCTGAAATGACCGGGAGTGAGATTACTGAGAGTGATGGTCGAGAAGAATGTGGAGGGGAAGAGGAAGATGAAGAAGCCCTAACAGGAAGGGAAGAATCAATCGATAACACAGGAGATGAATGTGCAGAACAGCAACACACAGAAGGAGCAGAACAAAATGACCTGACTGAAGAGCATCAGGAAGATGCCATCCCAGAGGCAAATGAGGACACACAAGGGCCTGATGATGTGGTTGAGCTGAAGCCAGATGAGGATGTGGAGGAAAATAATGAAGAAAATAAACCAGTGGAAGATGACGATAATGAGGAACAAGAAACAATTCCAAAAGGAAGCCATGATGATGTTGAAGATGCCGAAGTTCCCGATGAAGAGGACGAAGGTAAGATAGTGAATCAAGACTGGGATGGAAACCAGGGAGATTCAGCTGACGGAGAAGATGAAGCAGACGAGGAATCAGACGAAGCAGAAGATGACACTGATTGCGGAGAGCAAGATTTAGTCCCAAGCAAGACAGAAAATGGAGAGGCAGCTACAAAAGCATCTCAGAAAAAGACATTAATGACACTTGATGCTTTGATCAAAGTGAAAGCAGAATCTGATGATGGCGCTTATGCTGATGTTGAAGACTCTGAGAATGAGATGAACAGCCAAGAAGAAGTTACATGCCTTGAGTCAAAGACTTTGAAAAATAATTCATCATAAGTTGACGGTGACTCTGCAAAAGCTGGAGGGGAAAGAGGGTGAGACGTTTCTACAGGGGAAAATCACAACAACAAGCAATTTTAAGACATAAAGTAAGGTCGTGCAATAAAGAAAATAAAGTGATTGACCTAGATTATTCAAATTTCTAACATGATTTAAAGGTATTGTTAAATAAGCACTAAAGAAACAAGCACTTTGTTCCAGCATCATCAATGCTGAGACAGAACACATGCACAACTACTCATCATGCAGTTGAAGAAGAAATGTACCATGAAAACTTGAATGTAGCCAGTTTGCATAGTTTTTAATGCAAAGTTTAAAGAGACTTTTAATATATTTGTATTATTTTAATGCATTATAAAGGTTTGTTACATGTTACCTACTGAAACTGGGCCCCAGACAGACACATGGCAATAATAGTAAACCATGCTTTATTTATGGTACTTTGTAGAATCTACAACTGTTACACTAATGTCTTAAATATGTCTTATATGCACATATACTGTAGTTTTCTTCAAATTACTGCAGTATAACGGTATTTGCTGCTCAACATTTTTTGCTAGATTTAGCAAGAATGTTTTTCCGAATGTATTTCAAGTAATAAATCATTTTGGTTCCTAAGGTAAAGTTCAAGATATATCTATATTTTTCTAGTCATTATTTCTGGAAAGCCAGAACAAGTGATATTTATTTTGAATGTATAACTTACTATTGTGCTGTACTGTTCATGGCAATATGTTAGTGTTCGATATAAAGGGCAAAGTTGGATGATGACTAACTTTAGTGTTAGCTTCTTCATCAGGAAGCTGCAAGAAAGCTTTAATAATGTCTTTAGCAGGTTAACAGGAATATCTCAGGAAAGAAGAAAATGTTGTGGCAGGGATTTATGTATCATGTCATGCTGTACTACTGTTCTGTATTTTAGACAATTCAACAGTGTGTGTGAGTGAGAAAAGAAGCTATCCTCTGTGGTGCAACGGCTACTACTGTTATTGAATGTACTGTACTTATTGTTTCTGTAATAAAAACTACTTTTAAAGTCCTTTTTGTTATTATTTTTTCCAGACAATTCAATTCAAAAAAGGCATTACTTCTGAAATGCATGTAACCACATATTGATGAGTTGCATTCACACACACAGACTCACTATAACATTGAACACTATTTAAAAAACTGACTCATTATCATGAAAACTCTACGCTCACTTCAACGCAAATGTAATGTTATTTGATTAAGTATTGTCCAAACATTCACAACAATCCGAAACATTTTCATACAAAATAAATAGTGCAACAATCCATAAAATGCAACTCGTCAATTTTCCACAGAAGTGACACTGAACAGACACTGATCTGCTGATCAACTGTGTTTTTAAGTAAAGTTATACAAAAGTATGACAGACATTCATGTGAAAGTAAATCTGCAGTAAGCACAATTTAACTTTGTTTCCAAGGAGGAAATGTGATTAATAGTACTCTTTAATCAATAGTAATAGTAGTGAAAACCTTTACAGTTTCTGAATGAATCACAATGATACTATTCCACTTAGGGTATAAACACTTTCAAATATTAATGCTACACTCATGTTTTAGTTGGCGTGATGTATTTATTCCTCAAATCTCAAAAAGCAGAGAGTTTTTTGGAGGAAGCACCTGCTTGCTGGCACAGGGTTATTTCCACCGTAAACACTGGAAGAGTGAGGAACGTCATCCGGCGCACGATAATAAGGGGCTTTCCCGCAGCCATGTTTACCTCGGAGCAACTTGCCCCAGGAACAGCTGTACAGACTGCCAACTTCATACTGCAAACCCAACAGCACATACGAGAGAAAGGTACAGGGGGGTATTGAGTTTTTGATCCCAAAAAGGTCAGATTAATGGATTGTTATACATATGAAGTTCAAGATACACGAGTAATTATCCATGAAATAATGAATAAACGTAAGAAATTGAAGGAGTAGGTGTTCAAAGATTATTCTTAACACGCACTTAATGTTTAAATGCTGGAAGCACTGCTTTATAGTATCCTCCAGACATAAAGCTTCAATCGTTTCCCCAGTGTGCTGGATGTCTACCGAAAAGGAACAGGAAAAGTGAAGCTCTCCCAAAACCTTGGAAGATCCCAGAGGAATAGCAACGTGCCTGTTGAATGCATGAGGGGGAGTTCAATTGTTCCTTGTTTATTGACAATCACTTTGTCTTTTTAAGGCAAATGCAGGAGCGAGACCTTCTCTCACTTCATGTGTGACAGAGGAGAGGAATGGTTCCCACACAGCCAGGAAGTCAAAAAGGGGCCTGTTGTGATGTAAAGGGGGATCAAAATTGAGGAAAGTGTGTTCCTGTGTGTGTGTGTGTGTGTGTGTGTGTGTGTGTGTGTGTGTGTGTGTGTGTGTGTGTGTGTGTGTGTGTGTGTGTGTGTGTGTGTGTGTGTGTGTGTGTGTGTGTGTGCTTAAATCAAAGCTTTAATAAGTGCTGACTGAACACTCACTGTGCAGCTTCTACATAATATTCAATAGTAACTCAGTAAATTCAGGCCAGAACTGTACTTTACCAAGGCTTTAAGGTACTTTAATATTCATATTTCCTACTTCTTTATTCTTCTACACAACTTCACTACATGTCAGAGGCATGTATTATACCTTTTACTCCATTGCATTTATGTGACATTACCTCCTTGGAAGAATCAGATGAACACTTCAAATACAATTATCAAAAAATGTATCATAAAGTATGATTGGTTTAGGTAAAACATGACTGTTTCCTTGTTAAAATGCATGAGCTACCAAGTTTTATGTCAAGCACCTTAATTTAAAATTTTTTTTTAGAAATGAATTGTTGTGCAGATTGAGAACTGTTACTTCTGGCTTGTTTTGTACGTTTGTAATTCTAAAAGTTTTGTACTTTTACTTACATTTTAAATTTGGGACTTGTAGCATAGTCATTTTACACTGTGGTGTTAGTACTGAGTACTGTGTCCACCACTGATAAGCACATATTTTGGGTCTCATGCAGTGCACACTCACATTGATGACAGGATTTGAAACACTCTTTGGCAGCATGTGCGCTTTTGGCCAGGGCTGTGTCAGTAAAGGAGACCCACGCTCCCTTTCTTTCCCACCGTTGTTCAGGTTATCCTGTGGGGCCACTTATGACCCAACTGCAGGCAGGATGCAATGTCTGGGGACCCCAACAGGGTTGTACATAAGCATCCGCCAAGCCCTGGGAAGAAAACAAGGGCTGATGGAAAACCAGAAGAAGGGAGCATAAAGAGAAACTGCAGTTAGTAACCAGGACGCACTCAATAACACTCGCCATGCACCTGCAGCGCCTGTGTGTGTGCGTGTGTGTGTGTGTGTGTGTGTGTGTGTGTGTGTGTGTGTGTGTGTGTGTGTGTGTGTGTGTGTGTGTGTGTGTGTGTGTGTGTGTGTGTGTGTGTGTGTGTATTTATTTGTGTGTATGTGTGAGCAGGTTGTTCCTTCAGAGATCTATAGCACAGTCCCCACACACAGCACAGGTGGTCCAAACAAAAACCTGTGAAGTGTTGCCCAGAGAGTAATATCCCCACGTTGCGTGTTGTATAAAAGCCCCCCATAGGAAACAAACACTTCCGGTGCTGTAAGATTTATTGTTCCCCGCACTTATAGCTCACAACGTAAGCTGAATTATATCTTCCTCACAAGGTTCCTTGATATATCCTTAATAACGTTTAATAGTCATTGAACATGCAAAGCTGAAACAAAAGGGTTCATAATAACTGCTAGATAACTCAAGGACACATTGTTTTGTGTTTATCGAAGGAGGTGAATTCCCTCTTCGCTGCATTGTGTGGTGAGAAAAGGAAAGAGCTGGTTAACGGCTCTGTATGGTGTGAAAACCAAAAGCATTGTTATACTTTGATAGATTGACCGCACATCAGCTTGCATTTGCACCCCCCACCCTCAATGTCACAGAATTCACATCTGTATTCACATCCGCACCCTGTCATCTGCACGAGATACGGATACCCAAGCGCTACGCAACAGAAAAATACCAGACGTTGAAGACTATTGAAAGATTATTTTTTTTATATATGAGGGCAATGACAGGGTCATATATTTATAGAACTGGCATGAATTTAGGGAAAAGCTGGTATTGTGTGTTGCAATGGACCTACTTTAGAATAGTCAGTGTTTAAAACGTGACTATCTACGCCCTCTAGTGTCAACAGTGAGGAACACCGACAAACAGAAAGCACTGTAAACCTCAGACATGCTGCTGCACTATGTATAAATACAGAATCATTGCATGGACTTTGAAAATGTTTATGTAAATATGTTGGTTGTCAGTCTGCGACGGAGGATGTGTAGACTTTCCTGACACAAATAAGGAGCTCGTTCCAACTTTTTAGGGCCAGCACAGCAAACAGGCATGTTTTTGTGGCAGGGTTCCTGGGTCCTACTCGCAGTGAGGGAGTAGCTAGCTGATTGGCCGATGTAGAGCGAAGTGCACATGCTGGAGTGTAGGGTTTACAGTTCAAATTAGAGGTTAGTTATTACTGATTCTCACTTTAATTTGACTGAATAACTAACCGACAATAGTTAAAAGTAATACTTAATGAAAAGGGAAATTCATAAAGGTATCAGTGTTTGTCACAATTGTAGTGTTTTTATAAAGGTGAAAATAAAGGAACTAAAAAGTTGAAGCTTAATATATAGTAGGAAAAGTAACATTTGACAAATTAGCATTGCAATATAATATTACTTCTTGAAATAAAAAGTTGCATTATTAGAAAACAGTGCAAAACATGTACCACTTTGAAGTCTATATTTCTCTTTTTCTATTCGACCTTTGACCTTACACAGGTTTAGAAGAAAGACATCTTAATTCTTCACAATATCCATGTGTGCAGATACTCCAATACTGTATTTCAATTGGAGCATAGTTCACTAACAGGCGGACCGCGGTCCGGGTCCAGACCCTGACGCCGACCTATACGGATCCGGAAATATAATCAGTACATTAATAAGGGATTTTTATTTTGGCGGGGCAATTCCTTTTTAACCGGTGCCAACAGGGGCGAGTGAGCGATACATGGGGGATAAACACAAGAAGAAGAGACAAGTTAGCGAGAGACAGAGAGAGACGGCGGTGACAGGCTAGAGCTCCTCTCACTGAACAAAAGAAAGTCAGTGAAGGAGTGGAATATAAGAGGGAAAGAAAGAAAAACCTTAAAACTGTTCAATTGTTATGATGTGTTCGGACTGATATGTTATATAATTGGCTGAAACTGTTAAGATGTGAAACACAAAGACAAAGGGAAACTCAAGCTGCTGCTGCTCTTTATTTAATCTTTCTAAAATTAAGCACTTTTAAGATGCACACATTTTCAAACGCAGCCCGAGTGGAACATTCAAAATATCTACAGTATTATACTGTAAATCTGTATAGTTCAAGTGAGAATAAATATTGTTGTTTTTGAGTTGTATTTTGTTCGTTTCATGAGACAGTACGTTGTTGATTACATGCAGACGTTGATACAGCTACTAGCTCACAGCTAATGTATATATGATCACACTCATTCACAATGCCAGTTAGACATTTTGAAGTTCTGGACCTTTGCTTGAGCAAAGTCTCTCTAACTGGACCTCGTTGAATTTTAGTTGAATACACCTGCATTAGAGGGTTTCGCAACCTGTGTCATCTTGTGCAGAGAAAGTGTGAAGCTTCACAGAAGTTTACAGATAAACAAAAGCCGACCACAGCTACAACCACTTGAGGAACTAACACATGTCATGGAAACTATGCCTACTGTTTTAAATATAGCACAGAGCACAAAACCACACCTATAGTCAACCCAAGTAAACCATACAAACACAGCTCTACAGATTTCAATTGATATGCACAGATATCTACACAACACAAATTGGAAATAAACCGTTCTGCCGAAACGAGTAAACTCCCTTTTCTGTTTAACTGGATCTTGGTTGAGTTGCATTTGTTGTTTTGTAGAGTTTCATATAAGTTAAATAACTGACATTGAATACGCAGATGAGGATATGTGTAATGTTGTTTTAGATAATCTGCTTCAGATGCAAGGGTTAAGGGAACTATGGGACAAAAATAAATAGACAGTGCTATCTATTTACAGTAAACCCGTTGTAGTCCCTCAGGGGAGGCCGTGTTTAGAGGGAGAGAGAAGAAAAAAGAAACTAAAAACAGAGAGAGAGAGAGGAGAGAGAGAGAGAGAGAGAGAGAGAGAGAGAGAGAGAGAGAGAGAGAGAGAGAGAGAGAGACAGACAGTGAAGGACTGACAGCGTTAACTCTCAATCAGGAAATTGAAGACATTTTGCATCTGGAGTACTTTTGAAGACACAAGCTGGGGGACAAGTTTAAGGTATTTATCTTCTGTGAGTTAATCTCATATTACAATCTACCAGTACTAACAGAAGCCCACATAATGAACAATCATATTAAACAGTGTTGGACTAATATATAAAAGTACATTTAAAAAGCAGGTTTTAATGGTAGAAAATAAAATGACTTGAATGGTTCAATGCTAATAGAGTTTTACTGGTTGTCACATATTAATGATAATTAAAGGAAAATATTTGCAGTAGCGGTTAGAAACTATCATTACTTTATGGATTCAAATAAACGTAGACTGAGAAAAAAACAATTACTAGTGTGTGCAAATATGAAGCTCATATTCCCTTTGAACTGTTTTAATTACTCGTTATGAGAAATGTGTAGGGTTTAAAGCTCTAAGATTGCCATCATCAGTTGTTGTCTGAGGGAAGTTCTACATTTATATGGTTTTATCGCATAATTGAAGTTTTTGTTCGATATTGCCGTGAAATTGCAGACACATACTTTACATGCTGACATCAAATAATGCAAATAATGCCACACTGCTTAGTCCATGCCTCTTACACTCAAGTGTTGCTATAGCAGATTTGAACTGTACAAGAGTTGGCTTTTTAACTCTACATTTGCATAACCTACTACTATCTATGATCTACTATGAGGCCTAAACTGTCTCCTTTCTATATTCATTTTTACTTTTAAACAGCAGTAATATGTGCACCATCCTCATGAAAACATGAAACTTTCGCACTGCCCTAAACAGTATGTCCATGCAACCTCCTCTTTTGGTTATATTTAGCACTTTTGTTTCTCTATTTGGAACTCTGACATGACATGATGGCGTTAGAAACAGTAAATGCAAATGCTCTGATATAAAGATAAGGGAAAAGACGTTTTCACTTCCTCGTATTGAAAGCAATTTGTTTTTAAGCTCACCATGAGTCTGTCCTCTCATAAACACGCTGATTTTGAGCACATTTAATTTATTATTTACAGCACTGGGCATGAGTTCAGAGACGGAGCCCTGCAGTGGGAGGAGGGGAGAGTGAAAACAGCTTCAGTAAAGATCCTGTGCTTTATCAGGTACAAATAAGCACAAAAAGAAACATGCTGTAAATATGTGAGGTAGAACAAAGTGGTGTTTGATATTTCAAAAGGAGTCATTATGCAGCATTATATTATACTATTACAGTGAAAAAAGTCACAAAAAAGCTTGGTAGTTTAATTATTGTAATATATTTAATGAGATCGGCATGAGTGTTAGTATCTGGCTGTAAGTGCACAATAAATAACACCTTTAATATCTTGAGCTTATAATAAAGGTGAGATATAAACTAAAACATATTGTTGACAGTATGCTGTATCACTGAAGATTGCCATTATACATGCAGGATGGGCTGCGCTTGCAGTGACCAGAAACAGGTGAAAGTTGACAAAAGAAAAAACAGCTCTCAGGCCACAAACCCATCTAATCACATAGTAAGTATAGTACTTCATTTGCCATTGTTTTTCATTCACGTTTTGCACATTCTGAGTGTTAAAAAAAGAAATCTTTTCATTTTCTCTAGGCACGAAGTGAACAGCCCATTACGGATACTGGTAATCACTAACCTCACGCATTCTGACAATCTTTCTTCTGCGTCTTTGCAATTGACTGTTGCTGTGCAGGGACACAACTATTAGTGATTAAAATCTAAGTTGTGTTTCCTATGTTCTCTTCTGGGGGAAGGATAGTGTTCATGTTACTGACAGACAGTGAAACTCTGTATGCTTTTGCTATATACTTTCACTATAATAACTTTTATGTCCAGAGTAGCTATCAGAGCTCTTCCCTTAAAATCACTTCGCTTTGTTTGCAGTTTTTGTTGCACAATATGACTTTCAATCGACCAACGACAGGGATCTACCTTTCAAAAAGGGAGACAAATTTAACGTTTTACAAGCGTAAGTATTCTCTTAGTATATACATCAGTGAAACAAAATTGTCCTTCTATCGCAGAGGAATAGAAATGATCTGCCATGTTTGTAGTAACGGAGAATGGTGGACAGCCAAATTATTGGAGACCGGACAGGAAGGCTTCATCCCGTGTAATTATGTTGCCAGAGCAGATACACTGGATGTGGAAAGGTAAGAAATTATCACAGTGCATGGCAGATAAGACTTCTTTGTACTGTTAAATACATTTGGATGTGTTTTCAGATGATCTACATGCAGTGTATTGTGTGGTTCTCTTCTCTGCAGATGGTTTTACAGGGACATAAGTAGGAGAGACACCGAACGTATGCTTTTAGCCCCTGGAAACAAACCAGGGGCCTTCATAGTTCGAGAGAGCGAGACCAGCAAAGGTGACTGACACAGCCTCTTATTATAATCACGCCCCAAAGTAGACTTTTAGAATAACATTTCAAAACATGCGAATATGTCCTATTTTAAGAACTAAATGTAACTGTATGGTCTACTTGTTTTCCCTTTAGGGTCTTTCTCTCTGTCCGTCAGAGATCATGTACCAGAACAAGGAGATGTGGTAAAACACTACAAGATTCGCTGTCTGGACAAAGGTGGTTACTACATCTCCCCCTCCAACCCCTTCCCAACCCTACAGGAAATGGTTCAATACTACACCCGTAAGTAATAAACAGATCAGAGTTGAATTCTTTCCTAATAAGTCATTTAAAAAACTGTGTTTGTTTATTTCTGTGAATCTAAAGTTTATTGAAAGAGGAAGTTGTGTTTTGCATTTCCTGTTTGCTTTTCCACTCTTGTGACTAAACCACAAGATGAGAAGGCCTTCTCTAGAGTGGCTTTTAATGCAGTAGCTCATGGGTATGTTTCAGGTAGTTAGAAAATAAAGTAGAGAAAATAAAGAGGCAACAAAATATTGTTGATTACGTCCTCATGTGTCACGTGTGGGTGCAGGTACAGCAGACGGCTTGTGCCAGCGGCTGCATGCTCCTTGTAAGGGTAAGGCACCCGAGCTGCCATGGGCCCCTGATGAATGGGAGATTCCCAGAGAGACCCTGAAGATGGTGAAGAAACTGGGGGCCGGGCAGTTTGGAGAAGTGTGGATGGGTGAGAAGAAGCTATCAAATCATCCTGAAAATATTTTTTTAAGCCTAGATGGAAGAGTGCAGTGAGATAAGCGCCCCGTTTTGATTCCCACTGCAGGTTACTATAAGACTACCCAGAAAGTTGCTGTAAAGACTTTAAAGGAGGGAACGATGGAGCCGGAGGCCTTCCTCCAGGAGGCCAACCTGATGAAGCAGCTGCAGCATGAGCGGCTGGTGCGCCTCCATGCTGTGGTCAGCAAGGAGCCGATTCTGATCGTCACTGAGTACATGCTCAATGGTGAGACACAAAAAAGGGGATATTTTTGATGATTTTTGAAGAATTCTCTATAATAAGTGTTGGGAAAAAGGGCTACAAATAATTATCCAACATATTTTCCCCATTTGAGAAGCTGAGACCAGAGAAAATGTGTCATCTTTCCTGAAAATGTAAAACTATAATTGATCATCATGGTTGCAGACTCATTTTCTGTGGATCGGACAATAAAGTGAAATAAAACATATTAAGTATGATGTAAGGCGTAAAGTGCAGGAACATCTAACCTTATCTAAACCGTGTATTTTTTATTAAGCAGCAATGTTTCTTTGAAATTGTCACTTTATATGTTTTATATGATGATAGAGTTATCACCCTTCTCCTTTTTCTCATCTGCAGGATGTCTTCTGGACTTTCTAAAATCCGACGAAGGGAGGAAGCTAAAGCTGAATAAGCTGATAGACATGTCAGCGCAGGTGTGAAACCGATTGCTTAATTTTAACAACATGATCTCTGTAAGTGCAAAGAATCGTATTTTTGTATGCAGCCATTGTGGTGCGGACCTCTCAATATAGCTGTGAAAGCTTTTTCTAAGAAAACTTAGTAAATAGGAAGGAACTCTTTCACTTTGCCTGTTAGTGCGTCTGTCTTTTATTACAAGAAAATCACCAAAGCACATCATTACAATATGTATTTTCTGACAAAAACAAAAATGTTTGACCTCAAAGCCTCATATACAGTACACACAGGCTGCATCATACCATTTTGAACGTCAGTTTTTATATGTGCTTTTAACAACTGCTAGGATATGAGTACACATGGTTACTGTCAGCAGTAGTTGTGTGGTTTCTGTGGTACGGCTTTTGCTATGCTGGCTTGAACGACTCCCCTTACGTCAATTATTAACATCCGGACAGGAAATCGTGTTGTTTTCCATTTACAGTGCACTCCCTCAGAACTTCTTCCCCCTTTCAAAAAAAGCCTTTTGCCTTTGCTGATAGTCGGCCCATCCTGTTAAACCCACTGCTGCCATTATCATAAACACAAACAGTATTCACGCATACATACAGTATACACACATGCTGGAGCTCTGCACACTGACCAGAGGACATGATGATAATTCTTTTTAAAAAGCCTCTTCTTTCACTCCTCACTTTCTCTCAATATGACAGATTGCTGAAGGCATGGCGTACATTGAGATGAAAAACTACATTCATCGAGATGTGCGTGCAGCCAACATTTTGGTCAGCGATACCCATCACTGCAAGATAGCAGACTTTGGCTTGGCCAGGATCATTGAGACAGAATACACAGCTCAAGAAGGTACAGTATGTGCATCCAAGGCAGCAGACAGAATTTTAGAGAATGCTGAGAGAATGACTTGAAGGGAGCCAAAGCACCGGCAAACCCTACTAAAATGTAAATAGGCGCGGAAAGCATCAAATAAATGTGTTTTTTAATATTGTATCTGATGACTGTTGAATAAAACTAATATGAAGTGTTTTCTGCAAATATAAAGGTTGACATTAGTTACAATTATACACTATTTCCATTATTTTTTGAACATGTGATGTGTTTTCATGCATACATCTATATAGTCTCAGCAGTGAGTGATATGGATAAAATATTCTGTCTCATTACATGCGAAAGCAAATACACAAACATACATACCTACATACTTAAGAATTTCCCTACTGAGTAACACGATTTCCTTTGCCTTTTTCATCCTCTTTCCACAACTAGGCGCCAAATTTCCCATCAAATGGACATCTCCAGAGGCCATCAACTTTGGCACATTCAGCATCAAATCAGATGTGTGGTCCTTTGGGATCCTCCTCACAGAGATAGTCACATATGGAAGAATACCCTACCCAGGTAAGAGAAGTGAGAAATAGGTAAAAATGAGAGAATAAATGTAATTAACTTCAATTTAATTTGTCTAGAAACAGTGGAAATGTACTTTGAAGCTTATGAAAACTGCACAACACGATGACGAAATATATTTTAATGTCTCACACGGCCTGCTTTCTTTATGTTGATCAGGGATGACAAACCCAGAGGTGATCAGGAGTCTAGATAGGTCGTACAGGATGCCGTGTCCGGACAACTGCCCTCAGGAACTCTATGACATTATGAATATGTGCTGGAGGGAGAGGCCTGAAAACCGGCCCACTTTTGAGTTTCTGCAGAACACTCTTAACGACTTCTTCATCGCCACGGAGGGACAATATGAGATGCAGCCGTGATTAAAGGGAAGTTTTCCTGATGATACCATTGAAGACCGCAATGTGCCCTCAAAAGAGATGTGACATTTACATAGGTAAAGGATGAGGACTAACCAAAGTTATTGTTTTTAAAGACTGAAACATATTTTTACTTATAAATAAACCGATTTTTAAAAACTCCTATCTGTGTGAATTAGAAAGCAGCTGATTACGCGGCGACAGTAAGACCATCTCAAACAAGTTGTATTCAGAAAGGAAACGTTTAATGCCACGTACTCCTGGTATTGATGGCTCACATTCTTGCCATGTAGTATGAGAAGACATAATTAGGATTTGGTAAAAGAAGAACAATGTAAAACATACAGTCCATACGTGCTGTTAAAAGGCCTATAGACCCGGCAAAGTTGGACCAGGTAAAGATGAATCATTTGCATGGTACAGAAACGAGCAGCCTGAGAATACAAGCACAATCCTTTGCACTCCCCCCCTCCCCTTTATTATCCCTTTAGTCCTTCAATGGATACAAGAAAGTGTTTGTACTTGCATATGTTCTATGAAAATAAAAATATTTACGTGTTATTTTTCCTTCCAGTTTCGGCAAACTATTTTTATTTAAAAAACGACCCCCCTTTCACATGGAAACCAAAATCATTGCTTTTGATAAAATGTAGAAATAATTTGTTGACTAATCAGAATTGAGTATAATAAGCATTTTGAAAAAGTGGATTCATTTCTTTTTTTATATGAATTAATCCAGAACGCATACAGTTACAGAGAGGAGTGACCCATTTAAAAAAAAGGCGGTAGTCATAACGAGGCTTTGCATGCACAGGATATCCCTTACAAACATAATAATCATGTGTAACCACTTTTGCAGACCAAATAAAAGTTTGGTATTTTAACTTTCACACCGAATAGTGGTGAAAGGAGAAAAATGTAAAAGTGATGAGTGATTACAAAGAGTTGCATACAGGAAGCTTTTAAAAGCATTTGACTTTTCTAAATTACAGTGGGTTTGATCCTCTAGATTAAGCATCCCCTGAGGGCCCCGGCAGTATCTTGGAGATAACAGAGTGGAAGGGCCGCGGTAGCCAGGGGTTAAACCCAGCCACTTCCTTAATGAACAGGAAACAGGAAGTGTGAGTCAGCATTCCTGAAATGCCACAAAGCTAGAATGACAACCCCCGCCCCCCCCCCCCGCCCCCCCCCCCCCCCCACATCTCTATAAGTCTGGAGATACCTTATGGATGAGTCGGTGACTTAATTTTAAATGTAGCACTATCAATTATGGGAATTAACATTTCCCCTTCATCACACGGACACTAATGTTTTAAACTAATGGTTTAATACGTATGAAACAAATCAAATTACACACGTTAGTAAAGAAAAGTCTGACATTTCAAATGCAAAAAGTGACAGTCATGTCTACACTCCTGCCATCCTGCAGAGGTCAGTGTCGCACAGTTTCAAATTAAATACTCAGCTGTAAACTGTAAAGAGACTGATAAATGACAACAGTGAAGTACTGATCAATTCAACTCAGACTATTTCTGACAGTGTACAGCGAAAAAGTGAAGTTTTAGAACTACAAGCAATTTGTAAAATTATACTTCAAATGTTACCATAACGCCAACATTGTGTCTCATAAAATCCTGTTTTGGGCATTTTATGATATGATAGAAGTTCCTAGGACAGATGTAAGCCATTTAGGTCACCACTTCGTCACAAATCATTTTCGGTCTATCATCAAACCTTCTGCTTCAGTGTCTAATTTTGATCACCATCACATATCTGATCCGGCATCGTGTGGTCTCTAACCACTGGGCCAGACTGTCATGCACTGATATAATCTGCAGTCATTTGATCTTACTTGTCTGTCTTACTTTGCATTTATTAGCTCATCTTTGTATGTTGTTTTCTACTGGATCACGTTACCATACTTTAATGTTAAAAAGACACTTTATTTGACTCGTACCGTCTGAATGTATTCCCCCTCTGTCTAAATGCTCTGTTAAAGTGCCTGTCTCTTTAAGCATCCCTCCTGAGAAAGCATTTTGCTTTGATTGGCTTGCGAAGAAAGTTGCAAAGGTAGCCATGGTCGAATATATTTAGATGGGGGCAGTTTATTCTAATGAGCCTGCATGTGATGAGAGGAAGGGGAGCATGCTCTTAATAGCTTGTTGAATCCAATGTTTTCTGACTTCCTGAAACCTTCAAAAATCTAACTCAGTGTCTTATTTTCTTATTATATGTGCATTGGTAGGCAGAGGTGGGAGAAGTACTCAGATCTTGTACTTGAGTAAAAGTAGAAGTATCAGTGTAAGAATACTCTGTTACAAGTGAAAGTCCTGCATTCAAAATGTGACTCAAGTAAAAGTACAAAAGTATTAGCATCAAAATGTACTTAAAGTACCAAAAGTAAAAGTACTCATTATGCAGATTGAAAGTAAAAGTATCTTTAAATGGTAGTTAAGTACAGTACTTGAATAAATGTACTTAGTTACTTCCCACCTCTGTTGGTAGGCACCCAATAGTGGTGGATTACACATTAAATATGCTAAGAATCCACTTGTCGAGCATAACCTCAAATATTTACATCCAGTGCAAGGTAATGTGAATGTTACGAAGCTAATATTTGTTCACTATAGCTTCCAAAGCTTCCCCACAGGGGCCGATCATAATAACATCCGTCTGTCAGCTGGTGAACTGAGGGAAGAAGCATTAATCACGTCTCACACTGCCATGTGATTGATAGGCAGCATCACCTTGAAATGAGCCGTGATGTTAACACAAGATGACAAGACATGTGGGGTAAAGGTGGGGAGGCTTAATCACCTTCTCTCCCCTCCTATTGTTCATCACAGCTGCCTTAGAGAAATAATGACAGGAAACGACGGCTCACACACAGATTGATGAGTGATCCCTGCAGAAGGCAACACATCATTAGTAGCTTCTGAGGGTAACCCCGCGCTGCTCTCTGAGAGAAAGACGAGCACGACGAGCACGGATGAAAAGAGACGTGCTTTCATCTTCCAGTAATGTTGCTGTTCTCAATGTTGACCAATTGAGATTATGCTCCTCATAAACATGTTTCCTATCCTGGGCTTTGATGTCGTTATATTAATGGAGTCCATCAATCACGAGTGTTTGGTCCAGTAGATGTGAGGGCTCTTGAAACGATGAGAGAAGATGGCTGCGAAACATGTCGCAAAATTAGCATTTTACCACAAAACAAAGAGATAGAGGAGAGTTTGGTCATTATCAGTTATTTGCAAAAACCTCTCTCACACATTTTATTTGATCTATTTTACCCACCTAAGACATATTTACTTCAAGTATTTTTGTACATATCCTCTAATCTGTTCTCAGACTTGGACTTTTTAAAGAAAAACTATTTACGGCTGTATCTTACTCTGCAAAAGCCGAACATTATGGGCTCTTTTGCTCCGATAGTAATATCAAGTATTATTTCCGGAACTTTTATATGTCTTGGAAAGCTTTAAAAATCTAGATGCTCTATTAACTGTTCCAATAAAGTGCTGCAAACTATTTTTTGTTGGAAAATACTTGTGTCTCTATGAAACCATTTAGTGTAAACCTACAGCAAAGCATAACATACATTGGATAACATCCAATATTCCTATATGAACAATGTCTCAAATGGCTCCAGTATTTACATAGAAGTGAAGACCAATGCTTTACAAAGCTATTTAGACTCTTTCAGTTCCTTATTTTGGTTTCAAGATCCTTCAAGAACTTCATGTTCTTTTCTACCTCCAACAGCGATTTAACGTATAGCATTCATCCATCCACACATTCATACAGAGGCAGAGGTTGCAATGCAAGGGGACACCTGTTCAGGGAAACTAACATTGGCACACACTCACACACCAATGGCCGTCGGAAGCAATTTGGAGGGAAGTATCCTGCACAAGGACACTCCAAAATGTCGACTGCAGTGGCTGGGAATGAAACCATCGGATTGGTGTATGCACACTAAACCTCCTGAGCCACGGTTGTCATTAATGCAAAAACTGAAAAAAAGAGAGCACTCTTTTGGCTCATGTTGCATGGATATAGACTGATTATAGTCTCTTGTTTCTAACCAAAATGAAGGCTTTTGACAAGACATCCATCTGTTAACTGATGAGCTAAGGGAGCTTTCTTTGGTGAAGCCAAAACAAAAAGAGATATGCACACAGGGGCACAATTTATGGATACCTGCTCCCTCTTAGTTAGGCTGAAGGATTTGGAAAACCATCGGCTAGATTGAAACTTTCTGTTGATATATGAGGCTATGTCAATTCAGTTACTGTAAGAAGCGTTAAAGTCATGACGTAGCAGGATCCCCACCACCCCTCTCAAATGTATCTGGCAATTGACCACCGTGGTTGTGCTCAATGATGAGTCAAGGGCACCGGTAGCTACAGGGAAATTTAATTATATGTGCGCTGGTGCAGTAAAACGTACTAAAGGATCCTGCTGGCCTACGCAATGTGGGCTGAAATGTGACGTTCAGTGTTCTATTTAGACCTTTTGCCTCCACTGTTAAGCATTAAAGGACAAAATGATGATATTTACTGTAGAAAATGAAAAGAATCAGCCCAATGTACTCTGGTATAAGTGTGAGCATCCTTCTCTCAGCTAGTTCAACTCCATACAATCCAATAAACCTTTTTACCGACACAGCAAAACACTCAGCTACATTTCACACAGCTGCGGACTTAGGTAACAGCTGGTACCTTGCGTCATGGACATATGAACCTTTTGTTAGCTCACCAACAACACAGCTCATCATCCCTGATCAGCATGCAGCACTTTGCTCCTGCCCACTTTAAGATCCCTGCTGTCACCAACTCCCTTCTCCCGGTGGTGTGTGTACCAAATATCAACGTAAATATTCATGTGTGTGGCTTTGACCTTGGATGGCCTTCACTTCGATCCCCAGTATGCTTTCTCTATAGCTGCTTTTACACTCAATGTCAGAAAGAGGGAAGTCAAGATGGATACATTGTAAAAAAAAAAGTAGGGAAGATAAATGATGAGATGATTTCTTTCTTTCGTCCATTTATATTATCTTTAACATAAAATATAGTGTACAGTTAGAGTGCTTTCATTTTACCTAATTGGGAGTTAAGTGCTTTAACTCCGAGCCATAAAACTTTTTGGACTTTGGAAGGTATCATTAAACATTATGTTTCCAATCTAAGTACCCGAGTGTCATCAGGAGGATGGAAAAAATTGAACTATAAGCAGTCGAGGTCTGCAGTCACTTATTAAAACTCGGCCATTTTTCTGATTCCTCATTACTCATGAAGGTCTTTCACTGGGCACTGAACACCAAGCAATTAACTTTTTGAGTCTTTCTTCTTGCCAGGTGAAGTTATTTTGGGTATTGTTAACCCTGTCCTTTAGACATTTCTTTTCTAAAAAGTTTTTTAAATGATGACTAAGGAGGAAAAGCATGACATAAAGCAGTGGGAGAGACTGGGGATAAATGCGATTCAAACCCCTGGGAGAGGTTTGAAGGTGACCTTCTGCCTTTTAAAAGGTCTATACTTGCTTAATTTATTCATTAAAAGCCAGCTCTTCAAGACACCAGCTGCATAAAGCAATTCCCATGCTATGTTTTGGATTAATCCAACAGTCCAGTAATGTGACACATTACTTAATGTATAGTTTAGTGGCCTAAACATGTTTTCACACAGGAGCACTACATCTTTTGTGTAAAGATAATGGTAACTGTATCTCCTTTATATGATTTCATGTCCCTAATGAACAGAGTTGGGACATAAAATGTAGAGCCTGCTATAAAAACATGGACACCACTTCCTTAAAATAGTTTAAAAATGCATGTTGGTTGTTTAATAAATACAGTATGAGAAAAAATAATAAAGTGTGTTGTTGCTGAAGTGATGGCAAACAGACTACATGAGAAAACTCCACCATGAACTTTTCTAAGTACTTGACAGAAAGAAGACAGGCATTGACACGCTACCGGCGTTTCTGAATGCAATCTGTAAAATGTACTGCACACATAGGAAATCGACATCTGACTCTGAATGGAAAGATGTCCCATCAATTCTGAGGAAAAACAGACCAGGGATAACCTTTGCAGCAAATAAGACGTCAGCTCTTCCATCCCTTTGCCTGTAGAAACAGTACTTATATTGTGTTGTTTTTTTACCAGCATACAATTCAATTACTGTGTCATGAAATAAATTATGGGTGTATATGTTTCCAGGAGTGTCACTCTCAAACAGCATCACACAAACCATCAGTCACAAATGCTGCTCCCACACTGAGATGTAAATGTGGGTAAGCTGTATATTTTTTTTGCACAGAGCTGGAATTCATTTAGCAGTGCTCCATGTATTACAGAGGGTGCACACAAAATGAAGGGTTACTCTCCCTTGTGCAGTAAACAGATGAGCAACAGGGGCTACTGGTGCAGTCAGGCAATTATTTTGAAAACAAACAACTCGATCCAAATTTAGAATGAAGCAGAATTGAAGTGCGGGACGAGTTGAGGGCTGCTGTGCTGAATCGGAAAGCCACGAGGCTGAGTGCTGCCTGTATAGATCATTCTGGCTCTTCCATTGTAAGCCGTTCATTGAATTCTGAATAGAACAATTTCCTGTGTGATTGAAGCTTTTGTTTTCTTTCCAATATTCAGTTGTTAATGCTACTATAATTCATTCCAAGTATATCCACCACTTTGATCAATTGTTAAACATTTTTTACTTTCCACTTATAGGAATTACTTCTTTTAAAAGCTTTTTTGATGTTATGAGCTTAAACCCTGCATAATATAAACTCTTGGATTCCTAAAGCAGCTTTTACCTCTGAACGCTGCATTAAAACCAAAATGTTAAAGAAAGTTTAGCAGACAGATGTTCTTCTTCTCTATGTTCCTCAATGTGTTGATTAAAGTGAGAAGTTTGAGTCTGTTGCATATTTTCCCAATGATACATTAGCAGTTTGAGTTGAGCTGCAGGTTTGAAAAAACACTTCCAACAAGGCAGCAACTTACTATTATTACAGATGTATGTCCTATAACACTTTTCTATACAATATTTGCAGCGAGACAAAATAGGGAAGTAAGTAATCCTGCCTGGACATTGAATTCTGGCTCTCATGTTACTGCTGAAGATTGTAAAGTGTGTGCTACATCACTGTGAGGTAAATATGCTTAATGTGGGATCCAAGTATGGCTAATATGTTAAAAGATTTAAAAGAGACTGCAAGAGGATTTGTTTTAGATGTGAAGAATATAAATCCCTAGCATACTACAGTCGGCCAAGAACTGTCTCTCGTCTAAAAATCATCATCATTTATTTGAAATAATAGAATTTGTTAATTAAGCTGAAATAATGCAACATTACTTCATCCTGATTTTTGGTCACATGCTGAGGCAATAGCATAGACTGTATGGGCAATATCATTATTTGTTATTTAGTTTATTTGGCAATTATTGTGTAACTTTAAATGAAAACCTCTGGATTTTGAATTACAGACGAACCCAGTTAAATAACTGCAAGGAGGACAGGATCAACACAAATGTGAAAATAAACATGATGTTCATTGGAGCCACATTCTTTCAATTGAAGCTCTTTAATTTAGACTTTACATCTTTGAAAAAAAACTCAACTCAAAAGGACACAGCGGTCACCACAATCCCCCACATTTCAGTGTGTCCTATTGGGCTAAATACCAAAGAAATATCAGATATAGACAGCTGCCATGGTAACTCCAGTATCTAATATCTGTCTTAAACACTTTTACAAAAGCTTTTATCTGCTCTGGCTCACACACTGAGCACATTGAAACCATGACAACACCTCTGAGGAGGGAACGGGGGGGATCTTTTTATCTTGTCCTGACCACCTAAACGTTTTCCTTAATTTCACAGACAGACATGTGGAATTCAACTTTTAAAAGGATCAACATGCTTCTGAGTGTCTTGGGAGTTATTTATCTGCTCTTCTTGCCGTTATAAACTCATATTTGCATCATTTGATTTCTATATCCACTCCATCTTCTGATTCATAATTCGTCCATAAGTCTCCCATGTTTGATGACTTCTATGTCATGTCATGAATAAAGATCACAGTAGCCTGTCAGATTGCCCTTAGACAAGCAATCGAATGTGAAATGCTTGTCCCATGACGCACTGCCCTCAGCTTATCAAAATGATTCATCTTCCTGATAACATGGGGAGTCTAGGACGGGGCTGTGCACTGTATGATGGGTGAACCATGCTATACAGAACAGTGAATAGGGGGATTGGCTAAAATCCATGTTTTACCATAAGTTTAGTGTATAAAGCAAAGCAATAATAAAGCATCTGTTTTGTGTTTGACTGTCTTTTCTGCAAGTCATGGATGGAGATTTGGATTTAGGGGAAAGAAACGATCCCTAATGTCAACATTCTTCACTTTGTTGGTGTAAACATTAGCTTATTGTGTTGCTGATAAAATATTAAAGCATCTGTCTGAGCTTTCTATACATAACATATGACAGGGGGAAATGGCTGAATATAACACATTCTCACAACAAGTTATTTATTCATAGCTAAAACAAGCAGTATTTTATCTTAGCTCATCTTATTATATTTGACATCTATATAGTTTATTTCTTATGCATTTACATGCACATTGACCACTTTTACTTTATTTCTGTTATTGCACGACTCTTTACTGTTGTGTTAATTAAAACATTACTTGTTAAGGTAAATATCAGCTTGTTATATGAAATATTCAAGCAGCTAGCAGTGTGAACTGTAGCCCAGGTAGGCGTAGAGCCGCTGCTGGCACGTGGAGCATTACTGTATGCTGCGCGTGCACTTGAGCTGAAACGCTAAGTGCTTAACAGTGAGGATCTCATGGCTTCTACATTGAGAAAGCACTGCAGGAATGACCAACCCCGTAACCAGCTGCGAAACACTGGTCTGCGGAGTGCAAAGGGAGTGTGAAAACTTAAGGCGCTGTCCATGCTTCTGAATGGCCCCGCGGTGAGGGGACCGACGAGCCCGCGAGCGTCATCCTTTCCTGTTTCATACCTGAGCTCTCGAGGATGATGGACGTCTACAGTTTGGACCACACATTTTAAGGACTTGTGGATTTAAAACGTAAATGAAGAATCCGCCTGGGCTTCGACAACATGTTCCTGAACACATCATTTGTCACGTTCTTTCACTGGCTATCTATTTACTGATCACCTCGACCCCGAAACAGCCAGTGATCGTTCATTCATTCATCAACAAAAAAAAAATGAACTGTTGTGAATGAGTTGCCCTTCAAGCGTAGGAGATCTGCGATTTATTCTAAGAAGAGCAGCTATACCCTTCGAGAAATGGCTCACCTGCTTGTTTTGGTCAACTCCGTGGTCCTGTTGCTTTTTGGCAGCGACATGTTCTTGGTAGGAGCAAGTAAGTATACGCCTCTACAGCAGAGGAGACAAATCAATGATTGTAGCCTTGTAAAATGTGCCATTAGCCATGCTCTAAGTGTTATAATGCGGCCACTTCGATTGTAAATGTCTTATGTTGGCATTCAATCTGCACCGGATGATTCACTTTATTCATGAATTCATTTTAAACAAGATATGGAATATGGTTTTGCGCAAAGGTCTACCACAGCTCATCCAGCAACACCATTTAACCACATGTAGAATAAATTACAAGATAAGCTGTTGCTTTCTTTGAATCACTCACAAATAGACACCATGTCCACAAATATGAACATTGTGTCTATTTGTAAAAACAAACTGCATTTATTTTTGCATTCAGAACTGTAAAATAACCTTAAGAATAACCTTGGCAGTTTGACCTGTTATGCATTTAATAAAAAAAACAATGTAAGCATGTTTGCAGCATTAAACCTGCCAATAAATTGCTATACAGTAGAGTACATCTGCACTACAGCCACATTCAGCCTTTTGTCGTTGCCTGATCACTTGGAAGATGTTTCTTTTGTGACTAATTCTTAAATCAAGTGAAAATGTGTAAAGGTTCTCAAAAATGACCAAAATATTCAGGGGCATTCACTTTTTTATTATAATTTGCCAGAAATATCAGTCAAACATGAAATAGAGAGATCGCTTGTCTTGCTTCAACTGTAGGTGGTCTCATTTTTCGGAGAGTGCGCTAATTATTATTTCCATTACAAGATCAGTTTCAGACTTGCTTTAATGAACAGTTTTTATTTCTGGATGTGAAATCTTCTCTATCTGCCTCTGCATGCGTGCATCTCCAGCATCTTTTTTATCTATCTGTCTACCTCTATCACTGTCTCCCTTGCCTCTCAAGGGAACTGAATCTTACATGTGATAGCGCCTTGAGAAAATCAGATTGGCACTTCACCGTTTTCTCTGTGGGTGTGTGCCTGATACAGATATTCAGAGCTTTTGTCATATTCTGCGTTGATATGTGAGATGCAAAAACATCTCTGATCTCAGTGTAAGTTCTGAATGGGGCTGTCAAGAGCAGGAAAAGCCACTGTTAAAATAATAAACATGGCACTCGTGAATATAAATTTGGCTGTTGCAATGAGCTTCAAAGCAAACTAAAATAAATGTTGAATTTGTTACTGCCAGCTACAGTCATGCTATGAGATTCACATTCAATTGTAAGCTGCTTTGGCTCATAATGATGTCTATACAACATTTAGAAAAGGGAACATTTTCAGTGAAGACCTTCTTAGCTACAGTGGGGCAAAAAAGTATTTAGTCAGCCACCAATTGTGCAAGTTCTCCCATTTAAAAAGATGAGAGAGGCCTGTAATTTTTATCATAGGTATACCTCAACTATGAGAGACAAAATGAGAAAAAAAAATCCAGAAAATCACATTGTAGGATTTTTAATGAATTTATTTCAAATGATTGTGGAAAATAAGTATTTGGTCAATAACAAAAGTTCATCTCAATACTTTGTTATATACCCTTTGTTGGCAATGACAGAGGTCAAACGTTTTCTGTAAGTCTTCACAAGGTTTTCACACACTGTTGCTGGTATTTTGGCCCATTCCTCCATGCAGATCTCCTCTAAAGCAGTGATGTTTTGGGGCTGTCGCTGGGCAACACGGACTTTCAACTCCCTCCAAAGATTTTCTATGGGGTTGGGATCTGGAGACTGGCTAGGCCACTCCAGGACCTTGAAATGCTTCTTACGAAGCCACTCCTTCGTTGCCCTGGCGGTGTGTTTGGGATCATTGTCATGCTGAAAGACCCAGCCACGCTTCATCTTCAGTGCCCTTGCTGATGGAAGGAGGTTTTCACTCAAAATCTCACGATACATGGCCCCATTCATTCTTTCCTTTACACACATCAGTCGTCCTGGTCCCTTTGCAGAAAAACAGCCCCAAAGCATGATGTTTCCACCCCCATGCTTCACAGTAGGTATGGTGTTCTTTGGAAGCAACTCTGCATTCTTTCTCCTCCAAACACGACGAGTTGAGTTTTGACCAAAAAGTTCTATTTTGGTTTCATCTGACCATATGACATTCTCCCAATCCTCTTCTGGATCATCCAAATGCCCTCTAGCAAACTTCAGACGGGCCTGGACATGTTCTGGCTTAAGCAGGGGGACACATGTGGAACTGCAGGATTTAAGTCCCTGGCGGCGTAGTGTGTTACTGATGGTAGCCTCTGTTACTTTGGTCCCAGCTCTCTGCAGGTCATTCACTAGGTCCCCCCGTGTGGTTCTGGGATTTTTGCTCACCGTTCTTGTGATCATTTTGACCCCACGGGGTGAGATCTTGCGTGGAGCCCCAGATCGAGGGAGATTAGCAGTGGTCTTGTATGTCTTCCATTTTCTAATAATTGCTCCCACAGTTGATTTCTTCACACCAAGCTGCTTACCTATTGCAGATTCAGTTTTCCCAGCCTGGTGCAGGTCTACAATTTTGTCTCTGGTCTCCTTTGACAGCTCTTTGGTCTTGGCCATAGTGGAGTTTGGAATATGACTGTTTGAGGTTGTGGACAGGTGTCTTTTATACTGATAACGAGTTCAAAAAGGTGCCATTAATACAGGTAACGAGTGGAGGACAGAGGAGCCTCTTAAAGAAGAAGTTACAGGTCTGTGAGAGCCAGAAATCTTGCTTGTTTGTAGGTGACCAAATACTTATTTTACCGAGGAATTTACCAATTAATTCATTAAAAATCCTTCAATGTGATTTCCTGGATTTTTTCCCCCATTTTGTCTCTCATAGTTGAGGTATACCTATGATGAAAATTACAGGCCTCTCTCATCTTTTTAAATGGGAGAACTTGCACAATTGGTGGCTGACTAAATACTTTTTTGCCCCACTGTATTTCAATCATTAAATTTGCTTAAATATTTTTCTATTAGTTAATTAAAGGAAAAGTAAACACATCATATTCGTTTCATTCATTCATTAAGCATGCATCTTAATGTGACATTTGGTACAGATATTCATGACTTAAAGAGGATATTTTGCTTCCGATATAATGAATCAATGAGAAGAAAACGCCATTACATTGCACACAAGGTCTTTGATTTTTTTCCCCCAACCTCTCAAGATGTACTTGAATGTGGGTAACAATATTTACAGTCTGAAAACAAGCATGCTAGAAAATGAATCCCACTTACCAGCGGCGCTCGGCAAACTTGAATTAGATTTTATTGGATTTATGTGGATGGCAAGGCTCATATCGTTCTTGAAATTGGCAATCTGCTGTTCATAAACCTAGTGACACATTTTTGACAAATAGGCGTATGGTATTAGAGCAAAATCCATCAGGGTGGGGGACAATGTTTGCTCATGTTGTAATAATTGTATCTGCTGTCACATGTCAGATGTCGGACTATTTTCAATCATAGATCCTTGTATCTGTTTTGGTTAGCTCACACTTGTTGGTGTCTTGTTTTCGCCATCCGTCCAACCAGTAAACACAGAGCTGGAGCCAATAAAATCAATGCTACAAACTCTGTAAACATAATTCTGCTCCTAAACGCTAGCCTTAACAGTTTTAGCATCATAAATGTTAGCTTGTGGCTTGAAATGATCTGGGTTTGGACATTGATGCCATTAACCTTAGACTAGCACCTGGTCCCATCTGGTCCAAACTGTCAAATCTCAGCCTCTGAGTCATTGAGAAAGAAGGCAGAGTGTACCTAGAGGGAGGGACAGTAAGTGCATCTACAGTGGAGAGGCTCTAAAATGTAGGGAAAAAGCAATGGACTTAGCCATGCCTGGCTGGACAAGTCCTTATATCTGTATCCATCTACTTCAAACTGTTGTTTCTGCACTAGATAGACACTACTGGAGATTTAATCAAACACCACATTAAGTCACCGTTGCCTCCCACATAGCATCAAATGAGAAAGAGAGGCAGGATCGCAGAGGGGAATGAAGTTTGGCAATGAAACAAGAAAAAAATGGTCTTCAAAGGTAATATGGGGGCAGACAGTGTTGCGGCTGAGATAAAACCAGCAAGACATTGCTTTAGATTTTCACTACCAGGCGATTTGCAACACTTAGGCCCGCGAGCAGCTGTGCGACAACCTCCTGCTGTGCAGAGGAGATTTAGACATCGTACTGCTGGATTGTGAAACACATCCAGAGGAAGCAGTTTGAACATTCACGGCCCCTGTTATGAGTTATTGCCTTCATGTCAGAGGATATATGATATCTGCAGGCATTATATGTATTAGAAATGGATTACATTGCATGCAGCCCTTTAAACTGTCACTGGCTTGAGGGTAATTGAGACTGAAATATGAGGTATAATATGGTGCACAACCTTGGTGAAGTAGTGCAGTGTTTTCCATTTTAAATAAGAATGATACGTTTTATTGTGTTTTTTGAGTCACAGAACAAATTGTGACACTTGCAACTTTTAATGATGAGGATCTGAATTAGCTGTTTAAGAAATCATACATAGAAATAATTGGGTTAAAAAGAAGGTAAAAGGAATCAATCTGATACTAAAATAACAGTTGAAATAGCTACCACTCTATAGAAATGCGTAGAATTAGGATTTCTACTGTGCATCTAGATACAGCATAGGTTATGAGATTTAAGGAAAACAGAAACATAAATTACAGCTACCTGGTTGTTATATTATTTTATAACCCACACCAGATGTAAAAAACAAACACAAAAAGTCATATATATTGCTTTTCGCATCGGAAACCATTTCAACCATATGACTTTTCTTCAGTCAACATCAAACTATATGCACATTTGAAAATTACATATCATCTATCAGATTTGGTTCCCGGTGAATCTGACAGGTGATTTTCCAATTTTCTAGTCACATCTATTTTTTTCTGCTCAATAAATGTGCCATCCAGGATGCTTAGCAATCAAAAGCTGAACAGGCATCGGGATGAATCAAAAACTTGAATGTTGGATCACAAAAGAAAATATATCGCTCCTGTTGTGCTGTGAATATTCAGTATAGGCAACCAATAAACTAACTATGCGTAAATCAAAATAAATTGCCCAATTGTGCTTTGCAAGCACAGAGAGGACAAAATGTGAGATACCAGCTCTAACAAATCAAACTGGGCTCCTTTCCACGTGGCTCGTCAGCCATTCAGAGATCCAGCAGCACTTTTGCTATCTCTCTGGGCACTCGATAGATGAGGAGTAGCTAATGTGCTGGGCTTTGGCTATACGCTATGATTCACCCTGGCAGCGCACCCACATCCCAAGAGGGGCTTGCCATTTGTTTGCACTGACACACGCCTCGGCCGCTTTGACCCATCGCTGTTTGATCGCAGATCTTACATAACACATTGCGTGGAGTGGGTCTTACTCAGGAAAAGTGTCAGATAATAAATATGAACGTATCTACAATACTTATTACTGCAGATGGAAACATCAAACAAACCTGACGAGAACATGGGGAAGAGAATTGGACCTTACATCAATGAAGTATTTGCATTCGAAAATCTGCGCCTGAGCCAAATGTGATTACATCATTGGAAGTATATTTTATGAGCTTGTAGAATATGAAATGAATTAAATTAACAATTTCATTTCACGATGGCTAAAGCTGCTAAGAGTCTTCGATCTACGGTGCGGAAAAGTCACCTTACTCAGGTGCCCCTCAGGTTGAAAATATACTTGACCTGCTCACCAACCCTGCAATGGCAACTGCATCACATAGGGAGTCGTCACTCATACATTACTGATGATTCATGACCTGCTTTCACTGCCCTGTCACCTGCTCCATCACCAGCAAATGATCCACAGACAATGCATCACGCATACTGGCTGCTATATTTGCACATGTGGCTGTATGCAGCACCCATAACCTAAAGGACAAGGAGAAATGAATGTGCCCTGTCTTGTAAATGTTAACCTTATTTTGAAGTCTGGTCTTTATGACTATTTAGCAAATGGCAATGTAAGCTTCATCTGGTCAGATTTGATCCAAAACAAATTATTGTCAATTTTGGCAAAGTGTGTATTGGTCACGATGCATTTTCAGACAAAAAGAACCTCGTCTGTTTTGCTTTAAGAAATACAAGGTGGTTCTTTGTTGGCATTTTAAAACAAAATACAAAGAGTATTATAATCCTTTTATATGATAGTTATGCAACATGTGATGAGGGATTTGTTGATTGACTTTGTTAGCCAATTAGAGTCCTGGCATGCTCTGATGTAAGTTCGCTGATAACAGATTGAATTATTACATCATTAGCATGATCATCCAATGTACGTGACACAAACATTAGCAGTCATTTAGAAACAAGGACACAGGAGCCATTACTGGAATATACAGTATATGTATGACTCACAGCCCTGTAGCTCTCCAAAGATCAAGGACAATATATTCTTTATGCAAGTTGAACTCCCTCTTAACCTTCTGTACATTGATCTTCACACATAAGTACCTGCTTCCATAAATAATATTCTCATTAAATGGGCAAAATGAGACAGATGTAACCTTAACCTCTTGATACTTAAAGCCAGGCCCTCCCCTCTACCCGCTCTCTCTACAGTGGGAACATTAATTTCCTCTTGTGCTCTCTAGCACAGGCTAAGCATTACTCTGGCCTCTTGTTCAGCTCATTCGCTCCCCTTCAACTACCAATCTCTGACCTCGTCATGAGCCCAAGGAACCGAGCGTTGTGCTTGCGTTTGACCTTGACCCCTCCCTATGCAGTTCATAATGCCACAAGGGCTGACGCAGGGAGACTGATAGCCTCGTCTGACCAGAGGGTCTTCAGATCCGCCTCAATGTCACCTTTTGCACCGAACACATTGGCCGTCATTGATTGTCTCTGAGATAAAAATGGACCGAAGTGCAAGAACAGAAGGAGAGAGGGAGGGAGAGATAAAAGGGCAGACTTTGTGAGATAAGATGAGAGGGGCCAAGCTAGAAAACAGAAAATCAGTTGAAATATCTCCCAATTTAATCTGTTTGTGTTTCATCTTTCTCCCTTACTCTCGAGTGCACTGTTGCGATGAAATATTGTCCTTGTACAGCAAATGCCTTTGGCTGTCATCTCAAGATAACTGTGTTATGGGTTATTAAGCCCAGGCTCTACCAGTTAATAAGGGAGTTTGAAATACAAATGTACTGTACTGTCAATTAACATTCAGTTGAATAGCTACAGAAAGTTGCTTATAAGAATGTAACTACAGAGCAGATCTAATACTGTATTTACAACTCATTAGGAAATGTATTTAGCTATAAGGCTTTTTCTTATCCGATGCGATCCCCATAAGAACTATTCTTTTTCTCATAATTTTTCACAAATCTGACATCTCAAGACTCACTCACGGGACCCGTTCAACATTGCTTCAGTCACTTTCTACAACAACACACAAAGTCCATTAGACCCTGAGGACAGCCTCCAGGTCCCCATCTGCACGGCCAATCTCATTTCATCTATCCCTCCTGACCTGAGCAATTGTTAGGAGACTGTGGAAACGTATAGGGCGCTCTATTAGATCTGTCACCCTCAGTCGCTCCTGCCTTTGCTTTCCAGGCTTTTGTCCCACTTTGCAATCAACGTTTCCCCTGGCAACCACATCATGATAGATGGTTGCAATGTACCAGGATGTTGAAACGTAACCATGCCTGAGTGAGTTGGACATGAAATGGACACCATTGTTACTTTGGTCAGGTCGACCGACACTGCTGTTTAAGATAAAGGACAAAAAGCATGAGAATTTAAAATGCAAGCAAGCAGTTAATTAAAACAGCTAGCAACAAGGTCACTTAACTGGTGTTAATTTACTTATTGGTAATCGTATTGTTTGGTCAGAGTAGCAGATACAGTATCGTTGTTTTCAGTGGCCTCACTGCCTTTGAGAACCTTCAATGTCAACCTAACAGTTTATTGGTCTAAGAGGATCAGTAAACACTAAAGCTGGTATCTGGAGATTAAAGGAATAACAGGAATGTGCTCGAGTGAAACAAAACTACCATATTTCCACTCAAGTGCTTGAGCGGCTATGATTCACTAGGTAAAACTAATCAGAAGATCGTCGGTCTACCCCGGCTCCTCCAATCTGCATGTTGTAATTTGTTATTGTGAACCCAAAATTGCTCCCGAAGGCACAGCTCATGTGTGAGTGTGTACATTAGATGAGATCATGAAGAGCAGTTTGGCACCTTGTGTGGCAATTGGTCAGTGTTGATATGTATTGTTAATGCGCTTTGAGTAGTCGGAATAGTTGAAAGGTGCTTTATAACTGTGGGTCTATTGAATATTTAGCTTTTTACAACATGAGACCCAGCAGTTAGCATATGGTGACACATACAGCCTGAGTTCAGTGCCAAGCCGATGTCCATTGGATTAACAGAAACTCTATTTCTGTTTCCTTTCCGTCAGACCGGCCACCACCTCCTGTTAATGTGTCCGTCATACACCTGCGAGCCGACTCAGCAACTGTATCCTGGGAAGTTCCAGAGGGAGATATAATAATCGGCTTCTCAATCTCACAACAGGTAAGTCCTTAACTTGTATTATGAATATGGGAAACATGGTTGGGTTGACAGAAAACCCTCCCAAAAGAGAAAATTGCATTAGTTTATGTCTGTGACCCGGCACTGAGCCTTTGTCAAGTGCTGTTGAAATGCTGTTGGCACACCATGCAGCGAGTATGATGAAGTGCACCTGGAATTTATTACCCACCCTGTAAACTCTTGTGCCAGCCTGTGAAACACGTAGGACTAAGATGGGTTTGAATGACTGAAAACATATTCTTCAGACAATTAAGTGATCATTTAGTCGCTAACTGAAGTCCATAGAGGAGAGTTTGTCCAGCATAATGAGTTAGTAGCAGCACATATGCACAGGCTCCCAGATGAAGGAAGATGTGTCTTCATCTCGGTGCGTATTCTTGGGAACACCTAAAAGCTTTGCTTAGCATGCAGAAAGGGTGACTAAATCTTGCCTTCAAGCTCAGAGTCAGAATTAAACTTGGCATGGTTGATTTGTCAAGAGAGAAAACGAGGGCCAGTTTGTGAGGCCGCCAAACTGCATTTCTGAGGCTGAAACGATTTCAAAGGCTTAAAATAGGGAAAACCGATAAATGCTAACCCTGAATAGCTGAACGCCATATGCATATGTAATTGTGTTCATGCTTTATACAACTTAAATATACAACACCCAAATGTTTGTTATGTATCGTAATTCGATGTAGTTAATAATTACACTACTCATAGTTTAGCCGAGGTCTTTTACTCGAGCAGGGCCATTTAACAGACTTTGACCAAGCCACACAAAGTTCTACAAGCTATAGGAGAATTATTTGGGTTTTTGTTACTCCAGTAACCTTCTGAAAGGCCATAGACAAAGTCTGACACTCTGATTAGTTCAGACTGCAAGTGCCTTGAGTCACAAGCTTTCAGAATATTGACTCTGCAAATGTGTAATTCCCAGTCAAGACTCCATATGGCGAAACTAAAGCGCCAACTGTTAATATAATAAGCACTCAGCATGTAGTTCTCCAGCAACCCTTGGTTAGTCACCTTTGTCTCCCGTTATCATATCCCCATAAAGAGGTACATGGTTATTTTTACAAAAGATAGTTTCTTCCTTAGGGACACATTTGCAGGACCTCATTGAACACTGTATTGATTATTGCATCTTTTCGATAGATCAATCTACTTGTTGTTACTCTCTCCCTCTTCAAATCCCTAGAGGCAGGAGGGACACATGCAACGATTCATTCGGGAAGTCAACACCACCAGCCGCGCCTGTGTCCTTTGGGACTTGGAGGAGGAGACAGACTACATCATCCAGGTCCAGTCAATCGGCCTTTATGGGGAGAGCCAAGCCAGCAAGAAGGTCCACTTTCGCACCCTCAAGAAGACAGATCGCTTCCCCTCTAACAGCTCCAATCAAGGTAAGGTGCTCTGGGATAAATTGTTTGCCTCTTGCAAAGATAACTTCAATACATGTGTTTCTGTCTGGGTTTAAGGACAATAATACAACTTGGTTTAAAGAGTAGGGGCTCATGTTTCAGCACAAATGCTAAAAAACCTTCTTTATAATTAAACGCTTCAAAAACTTAGACTTCATGTTGATGACTGTGACTAATTTGAAGACATTTGTGGATTTATAAAAAGACATACATACTTCACCCCGTGTTGGGAATGGCGGTATTATTATTTTAATACTGTTACGCTTTTGTGCAATAATATTGTAGTTCTGTGGCGTGATGAAGAATCTTTATCAGTCTTTGGATACACAGGCAATACTTGTTAGTCGGATAAATTCCTTGTTTCCTCATGGGATTTGGTCATGTCAAAAAAATCTCATTCAACTGCCAGGTTTTGTGTTGGTTCAGTCTCTGAAATGCTATAGGTTTGTAAAAATGCAGTATTATTGATAAGGTCACGAAAGGTCACTGCATCGATCTTTTCAGAGTGTTTCATCTCACTCTGTTACGCAACGTAAAGCTCCCCCCCGAGGCGAACACAGGAGCAACCCATTACAGATGCTTTTCCTGCTCCTGCGCTAAAGCCTCTTCTGGCTGTTGAATGCTTTTAAGCGCCCCGACATTGAAAATGAGGTAGAGTAAAGTGCAAGTAACCTAAAGCCTCCTCTCACGGCGGCTCTCTGAGGGCAGCTCTATGCAGGTCTATTTTCTCCTGGAGACCATTTCATTATGGACAGACTGTTCAAGCATGACTGCAGGCAACTCCTCTGAATTTAAGCAACTCTATATAACTCGGTGTGAACTAATCAGGATTCAAATACACACTCAGAATACTTTGGATTCAGTGTCTGGGCTCATAGGCTGGAGGGAAATATGAAGGCCATGACCAATGGAGAATAGGTTTAGTAACCCTTAATTTTTCATGGCACAGATGAGGAAAGTGTCACTTTATTATAGGCAGTTGAGGAGGCTACATTTCAGAGGAAAGCCCTTCTCTACATCTACATTCATTTAGCCATGATTATGGGATGAGCCAAATATATTAACTGGTACAACAATGACAGCTTGAGTTCAGCACCAGTCTAGAAACAGGCCTTCTAATAAACAATGTTGGCTTGTGTTATCTTACAGGGGGGGGTAGGTTATGCATATAGGAAGTGCTGATGCAGGTGAATCACACACGTCATCCTTTTCAGCTGACTCGGGGTTGGTACCATAAATTGATCCGGTTGGATCGGTGAAATAAAAAGCAACATATTCAGGCTTAAGTTCAACTTCCTGTACAAAGTGCATTTAAGTAATACATACATTTTAAAACTACTTCCGTCTTGCTTTACATTATATACACACAAATTATAATCTGTTTTATATAAGTTCAAAGCAATGGATTTCAGAGCGTTAACTACCCATGAATATCTGAATGAAGTGCTTAGAATGAAAATATTTCTAGCCTTACTACTTTTGGAAAAGGTTTCACTGTGCACCATTAATCAGAGTTTGTAGCCCCCACGAGTCAAGCAAGTGGGTCAGGAAAACAGCACACTCAGTGGATGAGCTTCATTTGTGGGAGTTTGTTTTGGTAAATGTAAAAGCCAACAGTGTCAGCTTTCCATACATCTAATGCCTGAACTGCTGACTTCCTGTGTCCCAGTTTCGAAGTCCAATCATTTCAAATTTCTTGATGTAACTCGTGTCGGGTTAATGACTCGGCTGCAGTTTTCATGTTTCATTTTCCCTCTGTATGATAATGTATTGTGGACTTAAGGCTTTAACCAATTCCACAACAAGCAGAACATACTTTTCTAACTTAACTATTTTCTGTCAAATACACAAATTAAATTATCTCTTTTGAGACAACTCCAATACTTTTATAACCTCCAACCTTTCTCCTTACAAGCTTTGCAATGTTTCCTTCCAAAGCATCTTAATTTAAAACGACATGTTTTATATTCAGGATCCCTGCCGCTCCTATTGAAACTAAATGGATTTGAAGCATATTCCGAAAAGCAATAGCTATAATACCCATAAATCGATAATGCTTTTTTTTTCTTCTCTAAAAGCAATTCCCTTTCAAAATGTAATAATAAATTAGTGCATATGCAACTGAATGTACAGCTTGCCTGAGCCACATTCAGAATCAATATATTTCGTATAAAGCATTTCCTGGCAACATATATGCCAATTTGAATTTAAATAGGCTACTGAGGATCAATATGTCATTCCAAAGTCTATTTCAATTTCATTATTTCCATGAAAAGCTTTTAATCAGAGTATACACTATATTTGTGTGCTTTGCCATGCCCTTCAAGAGTGAGGTATGTTTTACTGTGGTCAGAGGAGGAGACTTTTAAGATCAATTGTTGTCATTTGTCGGCAGTTTATTAGGGTTTTGTTAAAGTGAGCAATTGCCCTGTATGAACCTCTGCATCTAAACTCTAAAATAAAATGTATCTTACCGAGGAATCATTGAGGTACAACAGATTTACAATATTAGATATGTTTATATGGGCTGTATTTGTGAAAAAGTGTCCACATGAGCATGCTGTATTCTATTGCATGAACAATAGCGCAACAGTCAACACAGAAAACCTCCAATAAAATGATATAAATCATTCCAAAACAAGCCGCTGCGATTGTCACCTGCTATCAAACTGTTTCACAAAGGGGATCCAAAAAGAAAGGAAGAATCATTTCAAAGGATGGATGCCTTGAGCAGTCAAATCTAACTCGGTAAGCATTCCCCTTAGACACAATTACTGTGAGATATTTCAAAAAGATGAGAGGAGTCAGAAGCTACACCTAGGCTCCCCCATTATCAGCACTGAGACAAAGTAAGCTTCCTGATAAATATACATATTTAACATTAACCCATACCGATACTGATTTCTATCATAGATTAATTAAAAGTATACTGCACTGTACTCAGCTGTAGTTTAACCCACATGTTTAATACACTGTATAGCGAGGAAACCTATGTTTTATTTTAAAAACACACTTGCTCAGTTTCAAGGAGACGTAATGCAATAATAAATCACAGGAATCATCTCTGTGACACCAGTACAGCCCCCCAACCCCACAGTGTGTTGTTACATGGATTCCCATCACAGTTCACAGCCACAGACATCAGCACGGGATTTGGGGTGAGCAGAAGGAAGGTCAATTAGTTATCCCAACACAAACTCTTGGGGCGCACCGAAGGCATCACAATCCATGCGTTCCCGACTACAGCAGAGAATCACAGCGTATATCTGAGGGAGGTAGCACCGCCACATGAAATATGTAGTATACAGCAGCACGACATGTTATTCAGGTCATCGTTTTGTTCCAGCACTCGCTGGTATGAAACGTATTACATCAAATATGCACATGGTGGATATCAGCATGCTTCACAGTCTGCAGCACTTTTTTCAAATTAAGGATCGACTAGAACACGGTTAACAAGATCACGAACTTCACATGGAAATTTACGCAGAATACAGAAGCCTCAAAGATCAAATTAATTACTGAACAGCCTTCTACAAGTAGTTTCTCTATGAATAACTCTACTTTTTGTGTGTGCAGGGCCAGTTTATAATTCAGCGCGTTCAGACTGAAAGAGATGTGGGATTAATAAAGTGGAGAGCAACTCGTAGGTCGTACTTAATGCTGAGCTGAGTCCTGACCCGGCATAATGTGTGCCTACATGCTGCTGGAAGCACATCCCACACTGTTAGCTGGTAGATAACACAGGGGGCTAATTTCTGAGTTGTTTAAAACATTTCAGTCAGGCTTTAGGGAGCCATTTGTAATACCTGCAACACTTTAAAGGGGGAGCATTTCACCTCTACTTTTGGGTCCATTAAATGTAAATTTACAAATAAAAAATAGGCAACTACTAACTAACAGCAGGGCATGAATAAGCAATATTCAACCAAACTGCTGGACTCAGACTCTAAAGTTTAGCATTAGCTATGCCACTAAGCAGAGGCATCAAGGTACGTGTACGCTTTGATGGTTTGATTATTGGATTTAATCCAAATTGTTACCGCTTCACATTCTGTTAAGTGTGAGTTCCTTTTTTAAAAAAATGTTTTGGATTAAAATTCTCACTGAAAATTCCCTTTAAGACAAACTAGAACATAGTTAACAAACGCAAGAATACCCAAGCCTCAAGGTTGATTACTGACACAGCCTTCTACCAGTACTGCCTCTATGAAACGGCCTTCTCCTTTTATCCATGCATTTCAGCAGTTGTGTAACAACTAAGCCACAATTATCACAAAAAAACAAGACCATATTTTTCCGTAAATATATTATAGCACTTTTCTGTGATTTGACGTTATATTAAAGTTACAACCCCACAGCTTCACTTTTTTCTTTTACATTTCCCATGCACACAACCAAGACTTAAAAAACACATGGCAGGAATTGACCCCACTATGTAGCGGCTATCATGCGAAGAGAGCTGACGATCTGGCTCTCCAGTAACAACCCTAGTGTCTTGACGACTCGATTCACTAAAAGAAGCAATTGGGAAGAGTGGTGCTCTGGAAGAGTTCCATGTTTGCGGGTTAAAACATAGCTTGCAGAGTGGAAAAAGGCCCATAGTCAATACACTTAAAGGAGGATTAATGCTTCAGGATTGATTTGTGTTAATGTCCAGCACATTTTCTGACTACGTTTTCTGTAAGATGGCATAAAAGTCATGAGAAATGAAGGGCGTGTCTGATTTTAACCCGGCCGAAGTGACAGGATGTGAGCTTAAGCTCTTCAGCTGCTCTTGTGATGGACATTCAGTTTTCCCTGACACTAAGTTAAGGTGTTATGTATTATTGTTTACGATGTTGTTTAATGGATTGCGTTTTAATGTCCAATGTATGTTGTTTGTTTTGTATCAATTAAGGAAAGGTCAAAATGTTCAGTCCTCAGTATTCAGTAGTTAGACCTCTGAGTGTGCGTTGACTACAAACGTCCTTTCTGTGGTCTCTCCTAGATGACCCCACTGTGCAGGGCTTGGATAAGTCCCGACATCTACAAACAGGAGAGATGATCATCATCGTGGTGGTCTTGGTCATGTGGGCAGGTAAGTATGCAGATTGTGTGTCAAATAATAACTATTTAGTCTTAAAGAAAGCGCTTAAAAGTGCCATAGAATGGAAAACTGTATTTACCTTGGCAAACTTGAATAAGGACAGTTCAGTACATTGAACTGACATACCGTGAACCTCAAACACCATTGTTTCCTCCTTCTCGTGCACATCATGAATATGCACATCACAGCGGTAAAACGGGCGAATTACAACAATCCCTGTGTGTTACGTCACACACGGTAGTCCAGCCCCAACATTTGCATACACCAGCTGCTGGAAACACTAACGCTAACACTCCGTAACGTTGCTCTCCAATCTCCGACCAACTGGCTGTTCTTCAAATTCATCGGTTTCCTCCTCCGATAAAGGCTCAAACATGTAAGGTTGTATGCCAATAGCCTCCATGGTTCATCTTTCACAGTTTCGCAAACTTCACTTACTTCTGTGGGCTCTGAGGACGCAATGGTTTGCTCCTTGTAAACCAACCAATCAGAGCAGAGCTCATCATAATTATTTAAATGAGCCCCAAATAAAGCAATTCAGCTTGTTTCATTCCAGGACCAAATCTTAGGGTATTCATGGGTCTGTAAAATCACATCTGGACATTTTTTGTCACATTATTAATAGCCTAATTGCAGATTCAATATGATATGATACCTATAAATTCTATGTAGCATGTGATTGATTAGTCATTGTCAATGGTGAAATTAAATGAAAATTCTGCCAAATCAGCTAAAAGATAAATGATTTTTCCCCACTGGAACTGCAACGCCTTAGCATTTATTGTCAGCCTCAATGATACGAACTAATGGCGAACACCTGAAAGAGGTTATACACTGCAGATTATCTTGTAGTTACATCAATATATCGACACAACAATCAATACACAGTCATCCAGAACAAGAGCTATAAGATTTCTAATATGTAAGAGTTAAAGTCTATAAAGCTGAGCCAAGCTTTTCCCTTTTAGACCGCTTTGCTACAGCAATGTCAAACCAACATCACGCTCTCCGGAATATTCTCAGCCTCTAAGCTCTCGATCCATGCATGAGCTTCTACTCCTCTGAGGAAGTGTGCAGTTTAATGAAGTGTCGAGGCACAATGAGAAGTGGCATATCTGACAGGCAGCCGGACGCGAGGTTTCCCACCCCACAGCATCAGAGTGAGATGTTAATAATACTAATGAGAGAAACCGAAGTGACATTGAGACTGTGACGACTGGAAGTGAGAGTATAAAAACATATCATGTGGCGCCATCATAATGAGCTGCTCATTTCCAGCCGGTCCAGTTTTTAAGTCCATATTCCCTGCTTTTATTCTACTCAATCGGCAAAACATAGATGTTTTTTATACATTTTATTACTTTGTTTCTTGGCGTTTTCACAAATAGTAGGTCCAAAGAAAAAAATAGTTAGCTAATTGCTTAAAAAAGCTGTACGTGGTTTCGGTGTAGAAAGGACTGTTGGTTAAATAATGCTTGTTGAGGTTGATGTTTTTTTGCTAAGCTCTTGAGGGAAATTGTGACTGATAACAACATTACATTAAACTGTAATTTGAACCATTTTAATGGAGACTAATCACTTTTCAAATTACACAAATGCTGCTGAAATTTAATCAAGAATCAAACCCGTAAAAACGCCTATGAATATTTATTTGCTGTTGAAAGACAATGACATGTAGTTGCAGTATTGCAAAACACTTACATGAATAATAATGTGTTAAATGAATTCCCCTTGCCTTCATTTCTGCAGCTACAGTAATGGTCTTTTCCAGAATTTGATACCAGGTTCTGAATATTTAATGATGGCACTCTCATAGATATTCATAAAGTCAGTGAAGCAAGGACGTTATTTGTGCGCATTCCAGTGTTTAGTAAACTGAAGGCAGAACTGCACCTGGCAGATTTCACACTGTGGCAAAGCAAACTCCATGGAGAATAACTGTCTTCCAAGCTTTCCGATAAAGGCAGAGCTTCACACTCCCAGAGGAACAGAATTCCATTATCCGCATGGCCTTTCAACATGCTCCGTTAGAGGAAGTGGTGACGTGTCTGAGAGTGACAGTCCTCCGCATCACGACTGAATTCCTATCCTCATTTGTGTTTGTGTGTGTGTGTGTGTGTGTGTGCGTGCCCATCCCTCTCCTGCCGGCAGCTGTGATTGCCCTGTTCTGCCGGCAGTATGACATCATCAAGGACAACGACTCCAGCAACAGTAAGGAGAAGGCCAAGCCGTTATCGGAGAGGAGCACGCCGGAGCACCACAGCGGAGGACTGCTTAGGAGCAAGGTGAGCGTGATTTCTCTGAACCCATAAAAGCGATTTCTGACACAGCTCTATGTGTCAACAAACAGTGTCTCTCTGTGTGACAGTGAGCCAGCGCACACCAAACCACCACCCTGACACTAAATGGAATTCAGCCTAGATTTCAATTTCAGATTTCAAAAAAATCTTATTTAGTGGTGTCAAAGTGTCTGTTTTTATTCCGTGTTTCACAGTTAAGTGCTGGAAAACTGGACACTCTGTTGTACTGGATATTAAAATGATGAATGAATTTATTTTGGATGCACGTACATCTGTACAGGCTGGGTAACAAAGAGCTCCACTATGTCATCATTAGTGATGGATTTATTAGGAGATGATGATTGATCAATTCCAAAATTCTGCCCAGGTATGGTGCACATATCAGCTCCGACTACAGGTTAGCTGACCTACCAGAGCTCTCTCTCTCTTGTGCTTTACTCGCCACACATTCTCATAATAAATGGATTAGCAGCGAGCAGCTGGAATATAAATTCTAGGCAGAAATTGACATTTTCCTTGATTGGATAATGGAATTTGCATGTGGAGAAATGTGGAGAATGCTAATGTATGGCTAATTAGGTTTTCTTAAAGAAAAAACAAATCTTAAATCAAACCAAAGAGAGGGTTATAGTAATCACTGGTAAATAGATAGATGTACATTGTTAAAACATAACCTTTTATCAGTTAGATGCCATTATTTGCCATTAACAGCACATACAGCACATACTGTTGCCGGAACACATTTAGACAAAACAGCTTATTTGTTAAACCTGACCTTATACATTGTATACCAATTGATTTTATCCTATCAGAGGAGAAATGTTGTAGATCTGATGTATAGAAGGTGACATCCTCCATCAAATTTCACTGGGAAAAAAAAAAATCTAGTATCAAAAAAGCACCTAATGGTGTTTTTGCTGCACATCCTGGAGATCTCCAAGGATTATTTTCTCAAGCCGCAGTTTTCTACAAATAACATAAAGCAGCGTGTCTGTTATGGAAGATATATGGTGCTTTATCTAATGTTGATGCTCTAGGATTCTCTGTGGTCAATTAACATAGAAAATAGAATCACAAGTAAAGCTTTAAGTGTGTCTTTCAAAAGTAAACGGCAGACCGATGTATGCAGTCCCAGCTCAGTAATGAGGCGGTGGCCGATCAATAAAGGAGGTCATTAACATTGTGTGTGTTGACCTCTTGCTGAGATTTAAACTAGCACCATATTGAATTTAAATTTAAATAAGCCCAGGGGAAATCGTTTCAGGATTCCTCATTGTCTTCAGCTTATCTCTCCTTCCAGTCCTCATTAGGAGGTCAGATGCTATGTAAGGTCTACGATCAGTCAATTGCGTACATGGCTAAACAAAGGTCTTAGAGGGGTTTCATCTCTCCAAAGAGTAGAAGATACCACTTTCTAATTTTACCTTTCTGATTGGCTTGCAAGGAAAATGACAGAGGTAGTTCTTGGGCTGTGGGTGGGATATTCGGATAGGTGGTATTTTATTCTCATGACTTCATAAGCTGACTTGGTATTCATATATTTAACAGGCTGTGAAAAGCTAACCACGATGTCTTTCATCTTTTCTGTTGCAGTTTCATCCTTCTGTGCCGTCCATCAACATCATTGAGGTGTGAGAAGAAGCAACACAACGTTTCATCTCTTCTAACATCAATGCATTCCCCACCCTTCTCACTGATGAGAACACATGTGTAGTGGATCGTCATCAGCGAATGAGGTTGGCTGAGGCTGTGTTTGCAAAATGACACACATGCATGCACCCAGTATTTGTAGGAAAGCACCTACATGTACACACATAATACTGTATCTACATGACCCTACACACGCACACACATTAGAGTACAGTAGCTACTCCTGCAGGTCGATAGGACACAAACTAATGTTAACCCTTGGTGCCGTTAACACTGACGACTGCCAGCCACATGGTATGTTATTGCAGTATAAAGGACACGATCATCTCTTGGATGCCGGTCTTCATGACTTTAAAGTGGCAGTGTATTTTGAATGGAGTTAGACACCATGTTCACCTGGTATAGGCAACTCAGCTCTTAGTAAATCAACATTTTCCCATTGCAAATACACTCTCTCATCACACCAGTATATTATTGTTCTGCTTTGGGCAGGGAGAGAAAGCAAACACATGTATTCATTTGTAAGAACCGCTACAATTGACATGTCTTAAGGTTTCTATTGATATTAAAATGCCATTTTCTGGATAACATTGTATTTTTGCACCTTTCATAACGTATGTACATATTTCATTCATTTGCTAAAGTTGCATGCAGGTCGTTTGCCTGTAGAATAGCATTTGATGTGTGCTCTAAGTTAGACAATGCAGAAATAAACATGATTGCAGTCCATTGAAGCTTATTTTCTTCTGCCTGCTTTTAGAAAAGGACATTTGTTTTTTATCATTAAGCGTTTCATTCGAGATCTTGTACATTTCCTGACAATTGTATTTCCTGGAGTGTAAAATAAACCTTCTTTTGAAAGTCCCATCACGGATTTGCAGCTAATGTAATGGAGTTCATCTCACATGAAATGCATTCGTAAATCACTTCCACTATGCACAAACTGCACTTACACACACACACACTGCTCATCAATTTAAACAAAGACGCATTGTGTGCATTAAATGTTGGCTGAGACGTACAGTACAGTAGAAAACAGCACTTTATGCACAAATTAAGTCTTGTTACAAAAAGTGTTTGAACGCAAGTCCGACAAATGAATTAGGTAATGATAAGGCCGTTAAAATCATCATCCCTCACTTCTGTTTCAGGAAAATAAAAACAGTGCAAAGATCCTGACGTGAACAGTATTTGATGCACAACGCCAATACGCTCGACAAAATGTCAGTTTGTGCCCCCTGGAGGACTACAGTATATGGTAAAAAAAAAAATAAGCATGAATACAAACCCTTATCAATAAGAACATGACATATTTCCTATGTCTGCTTCTTTTATCTGTGTTTCTAAACTTCCCAGACCTCCTACACTTTTCATATTTGATGAGTTTTAATCGGTTTATAACGGACTGCAATCACCTGAACGCGATATCCTTTGAGCTTCCTTAGTTCAGAGCTTCAATGAAAGAGGCAGTTTTCCAAATGATAGGTTTAAGACTGTACACAAAATGGTTGATATGGATGGTAATTGTATGTGATGTACGGGTTAGCAGGCAGGGATTTTGAAAAGACTTACCCCTGCCTTGTTAAAGCCAATCAATTTGAGAGCTGGCACTACTTGAGTCGAGTCAAAAGGCTGCCTTGATGCTCTTAGATTTTCAGTTCTTTGAACGTGATTTGACTGGGAAAAAGCTCAGAGTGAGTCTATAATTGTCAAAAGATTAAAGTATATTCAAGAGTCTTCTTTATAACAAACACACATGGAGCTACTGTATCAATTTAATCAATAATAAAACCCCCATTAATAGATAGCAGAAGTTACGAGACAAGATTGTCTGCAGAACAATTTCAATAAGCCGGCCATCTGGCTTTTAAACTCCTTAATCAGAAAATGCAATTAGGGAGAAGTACCTAAGAATAAAGCTCACACTAAAATAGAAAGTGATTGCAGCCTTGCGGGGGATTAATAGCTAATATTCTACACCCTCCCATCTTCCTCCCTCAACTTTGTCTCTGCCGTTTTCTTTCCATTAGTTTGCTCAGGTGATTTATAGGCTGTTGTATCTGGCTGAGATGTTCGATGTTATTCAGAGAAGAAAGTTTATACCGGATCTATAAATAAATTGACTTATAAATATAGGTCTGTCACAGGAGTCTACTTTCATTATTGTACTGCACTGGCAATGTGCAGCAATATAAGCAGCCTCTCTGCCCTCCATATGAACCTTATTCCTACCTTATTAATAGGGGAACAAGAAAGACGGACATCCAAAAACAAGAAAAATGTAAATTTACTTTAAAAACCAGCTATTAATGATAATGATTCATAGGTTATTCAGAGGTTAAAGGTTTGTTGAAGGTGTAAACTGCCACTACAAGTCCTAAAATGTGGTCAATGAAAACTACTTTATATCACTTTTACACGACAAATACATCGTACACATAGCTGAAACTAGACATCAAATGTCACTCAAAAACCTCTAACTGCAAGTGAGAAATACTCACAGTACTTGCAGGTTGTTTCCCTGAACATCCCATTTTCTCAGATGCAGTATTTAAAACTTCAGCATATCTGACCTCCACATGCTAGTCAGAACAGGTTCTCATTATCAAACGGTACAACCATTACCAACATAAACGAAGCCGTTAGAGCAGTTTGAAACACCTTATCGGTAGCAAATTAGCCATTGCAAAATTGTATTTAATAGCCAATTAGCAATTAATTACACCGTTATGAATAGTAAATGAGCTGTTCACTCGCCGGTCCCAGGACACCACAGACAAATTAGACATTGTTAATGAACGTAATCGCCCAAAAGTTAAATTCCTGAAATAGAATCTGTTGAATTATGAACTGTTTCAGAGAACAGGATAGAGAATAGTTGGAAATACTCTTGTAATGTGTTTCACTGCAGAGTGCCGTGCAGACACGTTAAAAAAAAAAGGTCTTTAAATGAGGATCAAATGAGGATTTGAGAGTCTGCTGCACATAGTCATGCAGGGAGCTCCCATCTGTCAAAGATCAGAAAAGAGAGCAGAAAACAGGAGAAGCGGAGAGAAGCAGACAACCTCGTGTCATTGCCAAATCACCTCCCATTATTCTAGTATACTGATCAAAACAAGGCCAACATTGAAATGATTTTAAACCGAAAATGTGTAATAGTTGCTGCACACAATTGCAGAACATGTTGTCAGAGCACGAAATGCCACCTAGATGCTGTCTCCAGTGATTTCTCTGAAAATAACAGTGCAGCTTTTCTTTGGTGCTCATCGGAGTTTGATCTCACTCTGAAGACAGGCCTCTCCTTCACACAGACAGGCTGATCACATGGAGTTTTCTGGATAGTCTTAATAAGGCTCCACAGACGTCCTCCCCACAGGCTAATAAAAGTGGACGGCTTAATGTAACACTACACCTAATACGAATAGCTATTTGATTTGTCATTACCACAATGCTTCCTAAAGATAGAGATACCAGACTCGTTCTGAAACCCTTCCATGTTTCCCCCTCTGGTGCTGCACAGTCTGATAATGAGATCAGAGGCACCCAGCAGTAATACAGCCTCCACGTCTTTGGAAATTAAAATGATATTTGCATTCCTCTATAAACAATCATCAGACCAAACAAGCACTCACAGAGTACCCTGCTGTCTCACAGAACACACACACAAATTCCCTGTTTAAGGGATAAAAGCCCTCATCTGAACTCTTTACTGCTGCCCTGTGAAGGTAAATAGAGCATTTTTTTATGTGATGTGTGATTTTTCTTCCGTTACTTTTTAATTTAAACTCTTATAATTACTGACGGCATAAATGTAGATACTATTTATACATACAAGCACTGAATGTCTTTCTGTCCCTTTGGTTTTGCAATTACATTTTACTGTTCTATTTATCTTATCTCCTCTGTCTTCTTGTCTTTTTTTCCTTTCTTCTTAATTAAGATGTTGACCATTTAGTCTTTTTGTTACAGTTAATCAATGAGACTGTCACCAAAACCACAAACTCATGAACTAAATGAAACTATAATACGGTTATCATTTGGAAATTCAGAAAAGTTCTGCTATACTACCAGTAAACAGAAACCTTCAGTGTGTCAGGCTCTTTGTCTTGTTGTTAAGGTTGAATCAGATTGGCAGTGTGATTATCTTTCCAAAAGCATTCTGGATATACTTTTTCTTTTGGTATATCCAGAGCTGATTCACTTTATGCCAGCTTGGTTAGACACTACCCTCAACCATGGAACAATTTAACATGATAACACAGCACAACAAACGTCCTACTCTCCTCTTCTTTTGTTGGGAGTCCTTTTTGTTTTGTAATTGCGTTCGGCATTCAACGTTAAAATGATAATTGAAAAAAGTTACAGGTGCAGCTTAACAAATATTGATGCAGCTTAAATTGAATAGCCCAGATTATGAAGTTCTTTTGGGCATTTTTTTATTTACGAGAAAACAGACAAGAAGCTATTGTTGCATGCACCTGCTGACATGCATTATTAAGTGTTCAATCATAGGCAGTGTGCTGAATGAATCGATGGGATTTTGTCTGTCAGACAGCCAAACAAGAGCCTGTCCTCGCTTTGGATCGACCACAGTGAGCTGAGAAATGTTTGAGAAATGATCAGCGGAAGGGCCGGGATAAATAGAGTGCTTGTCTGCACAGCGGTCTGCGATGGCTTGATTGGTGGTTCTTGAAGATTATTTGTCGAGTTGTATTACTTCTAATTATATTGCGCTGAAAGACAGTGTATTATACTGGGAATGACAGAGAAAGCATTTAACAAAACACCCGGTTCTGCAAGTGACCCCCAGTATTCCAAAAGAAAAATGAGTGCAATTAAATATTTGTACAAATGATTTTATTATGCATAAATATGTAACAAACCATAACAGTTTCCAAATGCTGTACACTTTTTTTTTTTTACACAGTTAAGAGCAACTGCTTGTGGTTTATACACTAGACATTGCTTTTATGATAATATCACAACACTGTTGGAAACCCACTAATTGCATAGATAGAAAATAAGCACCATATATGAAAAGTAAACCCATCTTGTAAACATTATGGTTATTTTGGGCAACAATAGCTTATCTGAAAAACTCTGAATGCTTCAAATGTTTTTTGACCTCAAGCCCCCGCAGACTGATTTGTATTCAGCATACTCCCGACTTAAATTGGCATGTGATACCTCCCCTCCTTCCCTCACGCATGGAAGATTCTCGGCTGTGCCAAAGCAACGCATCCATTGAAGATTCACAGGGGATAAGTGAACTACTGAATCCTAGATACAGGAAATAAAACTCCAGCAGATCAATTTTGGCCGAAATACAATTTATAGGGATTAAACAACAACCCAAAAAAAACCTAACCCTTCAAAAGAAAATCATTTTGCACTTCTTTTCTTTTGCTTTAAAGTCAATCAAAATGACCCAGTATATTCAATAGTTGTAAGACTGTTCTCTGCATTGCCTAATAAAGCATTTTTTCTCAAAACATATACTGTATTATGTCGTTATTGAAAACCAAATCCGGGTCAGAGTGCTGCTGGACAACAGCCCATCCCTCAAAACCACTGAATCAGCAGAAACTGAAACAGCCACACGTTAATCAATCGCTGGAGTCAATGACGGAGCTGAAACGGTGGGAATATGTTTGAAAAATCACTTCCACTCAAGAAGACAGATGTTCCACTAACTGGAAAGGTGAAATGAGGTTTTTTTTTAAAATGGACTCTGTACTTCAGCCAGTCAGGAACGAAACAATGCAATTAAGCTTCATGGCTTAACCTGATAAGCCATCCAATTATTCTGCAGCGGGTGTCATGACAACGACAATGAGCCCTCCCGCCTCAGTGATAACGCCGTGAATACCACTTCAGCCAGACTGGGGAACAATATAATATCCTCTCGACAGCAGAACGTCATCCGAGCGGTGGATGAAAATAATTTGCCGCATCTAAGGAGGGCAATAATTGGTCTATAATGACATTTAGGAAAAAATGACGTGTTGTGTGGCACACTACAGTGGAGAGAGGCAAATGTGAACTGTGTGGATCCATGTAACAGGTGGTTACTGACTTGAGAGTAGGGCTAAATTCAAAAAATATTCCTGCAGTGATAAAAAAACATGATTACATTTGTAGAAATTATCTAATCTAATGCAAAACATACAAGCATCTACAACAAGAGCGATCATTACCTTCTGAAAGCAACCTGTGTGAAGCCCTGAACCTATTCATTCCACTTCATCTGTAATGATACAATATGCATACGTAAATTACTCAGCTCTGACATTGAAAAAATACAGCTTATGGAAATATGTTTCTTTACTCTAGTGAATCGTTGGCCTTGCCATAAACTCGTCCCCATAACCTCCAATCATCGCTATTCTTTAACACCATCTTTATGTACAGCGGTGAATAACTGATGTAATGTATTGTAAACTAGTCATTACATTATAAAAGTCATATTGATATAACACAGCATTGAAATAAGAGTGTTAGAGGAATGTCAGCCGGGTTCTGTGAGGGAAAAGTCTGCTGTTGTGTTGAACGGCAGAAGATTGTGTTCTTTGCAAACAATATCTATTCACATTGTTCACATAGCAAGCAAACACAAGGGTCAATGACATTTTGATTACTGAATCATATACATTTCTCGCAAAAGTAGGTTCATCCTTAGTGTTTTTTTGGATGTATTAACAGACAAAGACTTGTTTCTTTAACAGGGGCGTGGCATTATAACTTGCTTGTTCTGAATAATACTACGGATCCTGTATGTTGTGTTCTGTGGCTTAATATAACGCAACAATAACCTGATGATGTCCGAAGAAGTCATTAGAGTTATCTTCTTTCTTGTTTTCATAAATCAGTGGAGTTGAGTTTGGAGTATGTGGATATCTAGTCAAATATTCCTTCAAGTTGTGATTGGTTTTATTGGAAATGTGGGATCCATTGTTATTGGAGCTTGGCCCATACAAGAGAGAGCAGGGGAGGTCATATCTGCCTCTGCTGATCAGTTTGGATCGGAATTGTGTTTTGTTTGTTTGCTTGAGTTTGAAGCTTCACTCCTGAGCTTCCAAAGCTTTTATCAACATCTCATGGCCTTCTTCAGCAGATGAACTTACTCAGTTTCCATGGTGACTGTTCCGTTTGTTATCAAAATACCCAATTCCTGTTAAGATTTGAGCACCAGGTGGATGAAAGTGAATGCTGTCGTCAGATAATTTAGTTCTATTTGTTTGATATAGTTCTTATTATTTGAGGTAACCCCCCACCTGATCACCACAAACTAAAACAGGAAAGCCAAGAGATGAGGTTAACGTCCTTGGATACAGAAAGTAAGTATTTAGGGAATTTTGGGCCTTAAAATAAACGTCTACATTTCGATTTGTTGGCAATAAACACTGTACCCCATTCTCTAAACATCAAATCAATCTTCATTCCAAATATTGTAATTTCCAAGGTGGATCCTACATGCTTCTTTGTTTTAACATAACTTTCACATTTCCAGGAAGAGATGACAGTCTTATTGTATGTACACACAGTTTTTGTTACATATTTGGATTATAAGGAGACTCCATACTTGGTATTTATCTCTTCTGTCTACGTGATGGTTCTCATCTTGCAGTGCTGTTGCACATGGTGCCTTTCATTTGGCAGTTTTTAAGAGTTTGAGTATGGCTGAATGTGTCTGAGTGGAGTGTTTACTGGCACACATTCACAGATATAGCCGTTTCTAATATCAGGGTGTCCATTCTGCCCTCTGCAGCGGCCAGAGAAAATCAAACAGAGCCTCTCCGATCAGGTGATGCACCGGGAAGCGTGATATGGTTTGGTCTGTTCTGTGTTTGTTGTTGGTCTCCAGGCCTGAGGGGTCTCATTTAAGTCCAATGTCTGTGGTGCTGTACGTTGGGCAGATTTTGCCAGTGTGTTAATCATACTGGTTGTAGCAGATTGTTCACAAATTGTGGTTGGAGACCTCCCAGGGACTCAGAGCTGCATTGTCAGAGACGGGTTGGGAGCAGGACTCGGCCAGTCTGACAGAGACAGAAGACAGAAACAAATATTGCCACAGAGGTCAGAGGCAGTAAATATTTATTTGTCATAAAGGTTGACCGTATAAGCAGAGGTTAAAAACAGAGAAAAAGGGATAAGATGTAAAATGACAGGAATGACAGGGAAGGAGCGGGAGGACAACCATAGAGAGCCATGAGGTGATTTATGTTTCTATTTCTGACGGGAAAAAGAAATGCAAAGACAGATGTTGAACTGAGGCATGGATTACTCTTATTCACTTATTTTCAAGGAAAAAAAACAGGAGATTTAAAAATAGAAACATCTCTATTCAGGTTGAGAATCTAATTATATGTTAGCACTCATAATTGATTCAGGAATTGGTACTTATGCTTATTTCAGGGAATACGCCCGTCTGCTGTGCACTAATAAAGGTAGTTTGCAAATGATGGTGCGAGAGAAGAGTTAAGTGTATATAGTGTAACAGTTTTTACATTTGAAAAGGTTATACCAATTCAAATTTTGGGTGCAAAAGTGGACGAGCAATGTGCAGAAATGAGCTGTATTCTACAAACAAGGCCTCATGCAACATGCAGTACCAAGCTTTTAAAGTCACATGCCGGTCACCTACCGGAGTCCATCTCCTCTACTTCCATGTTGCTGAGGTAGAAAAAAAAATTCGTGACTATGTGGCATAATAGCAAAGGGGAATATATGTAGAAAGGATGAGAAGGTATGCAGTTCTGTCTAGATAGATACAGTTCACAGAAAGGACGTGTACGCCATATGCTGCCCCGGCGACACCATGCACAATTTAAAGACACACTCTTTAAATTGCAACAACTAAAAAAGACCCTGATTTTGAGGAGGTTAAAATATTTAGCTACATCAGTACCAAGCCAGCATAAAAGTCATTTAACTCCAAGGTCACTATTCATTTAAAACATCTCAAACATATTGCTCTGGTTATAAGCTATTCTAACAGTTGGATTTTCTTTCATAGTGGCCTAAACCCTGACCTGAGGTCGGTAGGGCTGCATGCAACCCTTGAGGCTGTGCTGCTGCTTGGAATAAAGATATTTAAGTGGAATGGAAACCACAGATCAACTAAATGCCTTTATTCAGAAATTCAGATGTTAAAGTAGGAAATTGGATGTCATGTGATGGTGGTTTTATATACAGGAGAGATAGCCAACACACCAAACCTTAAGGATAAAAACAATCCTTTTCATGCGTCCCAATGTGTGCGTCAAACTCTTATTGGGATTATTTAAAGATAGAAGCTACATAAAGCTCTTAAAATTTCAGAACAGTTTGGAAACAATTAGTTCCCAGCTCCAGTGCATTTTCAAATGTAGATGTAGGTGTAGAAAAGTCGACCCTTGAACACTGAAACGGTTTGTTTTTATGTATTAATGTGAGGACGTAGACGTTTGTGAGAGATGAGGCCATTATTTGATCGTCTCTTCTGTGTCGCAGAAGCTTTAGTAAACTTTGATGTACACTCATGCTTCCAAAATACATGACCAATGGTTTGTTAAATCTGTTTCCTATTTTATTTCCTTTGCACAATTTACTTTTCCACCTCAGCAAAGCGGAAAAACTCTTTTGGGATTGTTGACACACAAATTGATAATTAAATTAAATGAGGTGCATTGAAACTATGAGAGTAGGTATAAGATCCTTGAACATTCGGAAAGATTCCTAGAGACAGGGTACCGACAACCCTTCTCTGCCGATCTAAAAACCCTCCGAACGTCGCATCACTGAGGATGTGCGACAACCCCGACATCTCCACGTGACCCAGAGTCTTCCACCTTTCAGGTCAAATCTTATCCACCATTTGTGCCTGACATCCTCACCAACCTCTGCAGAGGAGGTCTGCTCTAACACTGTCCCAAAAAATCCTTCCGCATTTCCTCTAGGATGTCAGATTAAGATCTAAGCGTTCCACCTCCCTAAATTCAACATCCATGCTCGAGGTCAGTGCTGAGAACAGCCTCAGGGATGACCTGCCTTCCTCTTTTGATCTCCCTCCACTCGCAGACAGTTTCGACACACACTTCTGAATATAATCTCTGCCTCTCATTTGTCCATTTGACTTTAAGCGCTGCATGCTTTAACACAGCACACAGATCTTTTAGCCGCAGGCAACACAAATTAATGAGTTGCAATCCCTTTAATGTGTAAGGCGGCATCCCTTTGCTGCTCTTTTTTTTTAAAGTAGTGATAATACAGCACTGCAGGACACACAGATCAGCTGGTTACATCAGGATATGAGAATCTATGCCGAGGGCTCAGATACCACTGAAATGTGTGGCTTATTTCAAACACTTTGTTGTGCATTGAGACACATTATAACGCAGTATGTCAGAGGGACCACATGCATGATGTTCTAAGTGTTAAATCGTATCATGTTTAGTGTCTTTGTGTGTATAGGAAGCGGGCTGCAACAGAAAACACCCAGCTAGACCCACATTTCACATTTTAGTCTCTCTGCAGGCGTCTCACTGCAATTTCACAGATCGTCACACTCTCAAAGAAAATAAAAAAGTGTTGCACTGTAATCTTTGTACAGAGATGAAATGCTGATGCACTGTGGAGTGCCCTTCCTGGCTTCAGTCACCGTGCTCCTGATAGCTTTGTCGGGAGAGGTGACAATCACGTTGGCAGGAGAGGAACAGAAAGTCACTTCTGTTGTTTGCGAGGCTTCAAGATCTCACAGGAGTGCAGACTGCTCCCTCTCTACACAGGCTCTCTAAAGTCGATCACTGTTTGACAGAGCCAAGAATAGTCTCTTCACAGGCATTGTTGTACAGTTATTTATAATACGCTATAAAAGCAAATTGAACAAATTAACTGCCTTCAATTTATGCTTGTAATGATTTTCAGTAAAGTTAATGGCTTACAGAGTTGCAGGAGTCAAAACGTGACTATTTCATTAAACTGCTTCAACATAACACTTCAAGGTAGGGGATCAAGTTATCTCCAACCACTTGAAATGGTAATTGATTCCAATTCACTTTGACACTGCCTTGCTTTTATTCAGCTGTGATTCAATAAGACATAAAGCTTTACAACAAATACAATAACTACAGGCGTTCAGATTGTCTTGCTTACAGCAGATCATTTATCTAGATTAACTTTAAAAAATCTTACCAAATACCTTAAAACTGACATGTTCAACACCTCGCTTTCTTATTCAAAAGAGTCCAAAAGATGAGTGACAGCTGATAATCACCCTCAATGCAACCATCATCCTCCAAAATAACCCCACAGTATAAAAAGGTGGTGTTTGGAACTGAAATCAACATGAAAATGGTTCCATAAACGTGGTTTTCAGGGGAGTATTTGGTGCTCGAGATCCTTTCCTATATAAAATAATATATCCCCCAGTTGACTCTTTGTATTATGAATAAGGTTACCTTGAAAACGGATCATCGAGTCCATCCTCCACATCCTGTTGGCACATCAACAATAAAAATCATTAACCACATAAATTACAATCCTGCTGATACTGTGCCTCTCTACTGAGACAGCTGCTGTCACAACTCGTTTCATCTGAGTCAGACACACACTAATTAGGAGCTATCAAATGATCAGATGTTCATGTTTACTTATGTTACAATTAGCGTGACTGTATGGCAATATTGCATGACTAACATAAGAGGAAAGTCTGGAAACATTTGGATGGGATAGATGTTTGTTCTACGTAAGCAAGTGATCCAGCCAATTTAAATGCCTTTCATTTTTCCTATGATAAAATAACTTTGTCAAATCAACACTAAAAATGATATTCATTACAAGATGAAATACAGCAAACATGGAGGAATTATAAAATAGCATCACATTAAAGAAGGGAGTATTAAAATAAAGTTGGATTAGGCAAATATCAGCCTGTAGAAAGACATTATCATGGATATGGTGCCACCTAGTGTTCAGATACAAGTAAACACCAGGATGCTGGCATCTTCAAGACTTAAAATGATTGAATACAATACCTATATGTACCTGCTCTAGTTATTGCTAACTTACCTACGACTAAGGTGTCCGTCAATCACATTCATCAATATGTTAAACGAGTTGGAATAATGAATCTTCACAACATGGCACTGATACAGTATAACGTTAAGGTGGAGTATATTAATGTACTGGCAGAAAGTATAGGGATTTCTTTTTGCAAAAAGACTCGGTATTTCCAAACTGTCTAGGTAATACTTTGCAAAACCATCTATATTCTGATCCTGTCATCTGTAATAATACAAATGTGGATCTTTTTGGGGAAATTTTGCTTGGAATGTCTCCGGAAATTGAATTCAGAAGACGAGGAAACTGTCCAAAAATCATGGTTAATTTGTTAATGGAAGCTATTTAATTAAAAACCATACTTAATGAGTTTTAGGCATTCATGTATATTGGTCTAAAACTTAGGAAAGGCCAGTACTAGTGTTGGTTCAAAACCTTGAGTTGCTGTACTTCTTATCAGGAAACAAGAAGTTGGATAAGTGCATTCCTATTTGTAACATAACCTAAAAACTGATTTAACCTCTGCTTTTGGCACAATCAGCAATTTCGGTGCGACCTACCCAAGAGTCGTGTTTGATTGGTCGTCTTCTAGTAGGGTTACTGCGAGGCGAGGGCGAGCTGAGTGAAGCGGAAAAGAAGGGCCTCCGGAGCTTCTCCTCCATCACAACCGGCTTGTGTTCCTCGGGGTCTGAGGGTCAGGGAGACAGGTGAGGACGAGAGGTAGACAGCAACACAGGAGGTGAGACAGAAGGGGGACAGATAAGAGGGAAAAGAGACGGGACACATTCAGACACGCAGCAGAGAGAGAAGACACTTGAATTCAAGGGTAAAACATGGCGCTCACAGCTTCTTCTGCAACAGGCAGAATTTAAATCACCTCGGTAAAACTTTCATACTACTTTCTGTGTCGACTTACTCCCCATCACATTTTCTCTCTGTCCTCGGGCTACTGGAAGTGGGGCCAATTTTAATTGAAAGAAGCTGGAAAAGGCAACCTTAAACTAACCACAAACTGAATGGATGATTAGGTCTCATTTGCAGGCACTCTGACCCCCTCGGGAGCGGGAAACGTTTGACTTGGAAATGTCACTGCCATAGGGAAGTACTTACTTCTGCTCTGACTGACTAATGAGTGGCGGATAATTAGGTGAATTGTCTTAAGTGTACAGCTCAGGAAAAAATGAAGAGACCACTCCAAATGTTTCTTAAATCTTTATCTCTTAATGTATGGCAGTCATTCCAGTGTCTGGTCAATTCCAACCCAGAGAAAAAATGTCAGTAGTTTATAGAATACAATAATACAAAAAATCAAATATCTCAAAGACAAACCTATAAATAATAAAACAAGAGAAAATTATAATGCTGAAGTGGTCTCTTCATTTTTTCCAGGGCTGTATGTGGGAAATGATTGACGGGAGTTAAATGTGTGGGACAAACTGCAAAATGACTCATTGATGTTTGAAAACCAGCACTAAAAAGATCATTTTAAAGTCACTATGCAATAGACTACAGTAGCATTTACTTAATAATGCCTACTAGTTACTGTTGGTATTGCAAGGATTGTAAAAGCCTTAGGTCTCGAGAAAAATGTACTCACTCTACATCTGCATGTCATTGCTTTCTCATTTCAGTGACAATATATCAGTGTAGTTTTTATAGAAAATAAATCAATCATCGTAATCTTGCAGTTTCTTTATCTCCTGCAATGACAACACTTAAATTCCTCCCGATCTTTCCAATTGTAATACTAAACTCTGCAGTAAATGTAGCCAATAATAAGACTGTCTGTATAACATTCAATATTTATAATCAAATGTGCAACAATAAAAAAAAAAGATGAGTAATGGGAAATCAATTGGGAGGCAGAACGCTGTAGAAAAACAGACCTGAATAAAAGCCTATGATGAGTTCAATATGTGGAGTTGTTTTTCTGCTCTAAACTTCACAAATCAGAAAAGTAATGAGTGTAAATGTTCCATTAGCACGATATGCATAACTCCCAGTAAACTCAGTGTGGATAACAAGCTGTTATGTCCATAAATCTGGTCACAGCCGGGTGTTATTTGCCTATATAAACTGCATTTATCTGTTATTGGGTATTCACTAACACATCTGACAGACAGAGATTGGAAACCGTATTTTGGGGAAGCAGCAGGATTTCATATAGTACATGCTAATGTTGAGTGTAATGAGTTTATCTGTGCTGCGCTCGGGTGAACCAATTGAACAGCATCTTTACTATGCTAACGTCAACGGTTTGAAACACACACTGATTATTTCTCACTTACTGTTAAGCTGACTGTACTTGCAGCTTTCTCACTGGAAACAACATATGCTAGCTTTAGAGGACGGATGTCTATCATGAGTGTATGATTTGTTGTTTAAGAAAATGTTGGGAAGGAGGAGTGCCGCTTACAAATTTGCCTCTGGAAAGTATTTTCGCCTTCCAAGAATTTGTTAAAGTCCTTATTGAAATTCTACCTCATTGTTACATGCACATTCCTGATTGTCTGTAGTAAAAGTCTGTTTACAAGAAATTATGTGCCAATTGTTGGTGCTGGGCACAGTAACTTCCTGGCACATAACTATATGTAAAACCCCCAGAGTGAGGCCCCCTGATTCCAATCTCTATGCTAAGCGAAGGTAATTGCATACTGGCTCTAGCTTTATATGTCATAGACCAACATCTCATCTGAAGCTCTGAAAGAAAACAAATCAGCATTCTTAAATAGTAACCCCATTATTGCAGTTAAGATAATGTAATGTGCCGAGAGAAGCCCTGTGGGAAAGGAAAGCATGAAGTGAACCTACCTGCTGGAACACACTGAGAGTCTGCTGTCTCTGTCTGCCCTTTGCTGGCTGCACAAGAACAGCAAGTCCTGGCCTTCTTGCTTTTGTCTGCAGACAGAAAACACTTCTCACACCTTGACCAGATTTATTTAGTTTATTCAGGAAGTAAAAGACATTCATATAGTGCATCGTATGAGTAAAGATTAACTCATATTTTGGCAGGGGTCTAAGGATAGAGGGTGTCGTAATGCTGTATACATTGTAAAGCCCCCTGAGACCAATGTGTAATCTGTGATAGAGGGCTCAATAAATCAAATTTGATTGATTGAATGTTTGTTATTTCAAACAGATAAAGTACAAAAAATGATCTCAATGTCACTTCTTCCTGTTCAGTGAACTCACCCTCCTGAGCAATCTCCCAAAGATCGAGTGCTACCTTGAAGGCCTGGGCTACTGTTAAAGTCACAGCCTGAGCCTGGAGACAAAAAAATAGGAGAAAAGGGAAAAAACACAGTAATGAGACAACAATTGTGACATTTCAAAAGTAAAAATTAGTTATGACTTTTTAATAAAACGGTAAAAAACATTAACCATTTATCAGTTGCTAAATACTAACATATAAGAAGAATATTATATATAATATAGTCTTTGTTAAACACCTATTAATGCATTATTCTGAGTGACCACATAACACAGGACATTTATTCAGAGTTGAATAAGATACTATTGTAGTAAATAGTAATAGCTTAGCATAAAGGATCACTGAAAATGTTTCCATAACTTTACTCTGATATTTTAACCATCTACTTTGATATTTAGATTTCTTCAAGTAAGAAGTAACCATTTGTTTCATCAACTATTACTATATAACTATTACTTCTATGATCCTATTCTAATTTGATCAATTTCTCAAAATATGATTGATCAATGAAGTGGAGCCGAGGGAGCTGTAAGGTGTGCTGCCACTAGAGGGAGCCACACACTAGCTACATTTATGCTATGCAGCGATCATATAAACTCATCCCCTAAATAATCTGATTTTATGACCTGCTTAAATCCAAGAGCTTTTAGTACTTCAAACTAAATATAACTATGCACAAACGGGTATTTATAACAAAATCACAACTGTGGCACACTTACAATCTTCTTCTTTTGGCAGAGAAACGCGTGGCACTCCAGGGTCTCGTTGAACTGACTCTGAGAGACATATGCGAAGACTTTGTCCTGAGTTTTATCTGCTGTGCAGTACGAGATTCTGCAAGGAAAGAGAGACCAACAACATTATTCAAATGTATAACACAATTTACCCACTTGAAATAAGTGCATCCATGATGATAAATGAACAAATGCAGCCAACAGCAACCGATTTATAACATGAAAGAATAAGATAAACATCCCTTTTAATCACAGAACACACAGGCAGAACAAAGGACACTATGAGCAGTGCATCATCTGCTAGCTCGCACTCTTAATCCCTTCTCATACATCAAGGTAAACTGCACTGCATACATGTCAGTGTTCAGGCCATAACTTTGCTTTTTGCTCTCAATCTTTTCCATATGCATAAGCAAACCAATTGCAGGATGAGAGCGCTGCTTTTGAATATTATGCTGATCAAGTCCCACAGCTGGAGACAAATGAGCAGCAGTGCCACCCATGAGAGAGGCTTGAATCTGTGACTGGGCTTTTCAGTACTTCATATTTTCATTTAATGTGTGTTGTTATGCAAAAATCAACTTGAATGCTGACATTTTTGCTTTTAAGGTTTTCCATGAAAGACTCAGACGGACAATTGGCTCTGACTCATGGTCACTTTTTATAAATTCTGAATAAAAAACATGAATAAAGGAACATCAGCCACTTTACAGGGTTCCTACACAGTTTCAATTGCATACTTTTTGAGACTTTTCAGAACATATTTGATTTCAGGACTGGTTTTCTGCTGCATATAGCTACCATGAAAAGCATTCTGCTGGCATGATCACAGCATGGAAACCTAAGGAGAGTCTGGAAACACAAACATTGTTCGATACTTGACAGATGTGAAACTGCACACAGTCCGATGTAGAAATACAGCACATTGCAACCTCTGTTGAAATATAAGAGTTTGTTTTGTTGGTAATAAATCACAAGCCTTGAAATGTGGATTGATCTCCACTGCGGCTTTATTGCGCTTGAAATCTCATATACCAACAGTCACACTGAATCTCTTCTGGATCTAATATCTGTTTTTAAAGAAATCCAATTGCCTGCAAATCCTGTGACAGCCATGGCCAGTTATTTTCAATAGTTATCTAAATCCAATCTAGACCGAGCCCAGCAAGCCATTTCGCTCCCCCCACCCACACCTCGTATGGGTTTACTGAGGCGACCGGCACAAAACCGATGGATATGTTTTGTCAGATTTCTTTTTTTTGCAGGCTAATAGAAGTGCAATCGACTTTGAGTCACCGCATGCGTCTTCCTGGGGTTGTCACCTGAACCAGCAGAGTCTGTCATGTGTAATGCTTTAAACAAATGATCGAGTAAATGAGCCATAGCAACCTTTGCCATTATAATCAAAACACACAATCTCTATTATAAGCAGCACAAGGGCAAGAATGTGTCCTTTCACTCTCATTAGACAGGTATAGAATCCTGCATATGCTGTTATTTATCTCTGATTAGACCACATCAAATCATCCTATCTCAATTAGACTGCATGTCATCATCATTAGTAAGGGATTACACCGCTGCATTCAGTGGTGTGTGGATCTCTATGTAATTCGCCATCATTACAGTTACTTGTAAAGCGTAAACAAAGGGGATTTGCAGCTGGCAGCCACTCGTTTGCCGCACCACTTCAACGGGGGCACTAAAAATAAATGTAATTTATTCCATCAAACAACAAGCATGAAATCACCAGCGCTCGGATCTCCCTTCTCAGATTGTTTGCTGGCTTACACCACTGATGCATGACCCACATTGCAATGCCCATGACACCCGGCTCTGTATCTCCCACCCCTCCTCCCTGTGCTTTAACTTATATTTGGGCCTTAATTGCAGGAAAATGAGTGAGGAAAAGTTGAAAGGCTTGACCTATTTAAGTTTGAAAAACAAGTGTGTAACCAAAGTGTTCAATATAAACTGAATTAACATCTTAATGAGATAATATCTAATTTCTAGAATATTTTGATCAACCTGAAGCTATTTGTGTGGGCTTTCATTGGTAAAGCCTTGAGAGAAATGCATCCTGCCCTGTGTGCTCACTCTGACTGTCATATTGTTTGTATTCTAATAAGATTAATAACTGTATAAATTATTGATAATAAAGTCATAAATGATATACTACACAATGATGCATTCTGTGGCATGCAGTTGCAGTACTATCAATAGTCCTTAAATCAGTGAAGTAATGGTAAAGCAGCGTTCTTGTCATACATGGAATGAATGTTTAATGGTTTTAAAAACACTATTAAAGACTATAAGAAACTAGAAGGGCACTCAGAAAGTGCCGACCTACGCCAAGGCAGTTTCCATTACTGAAACATAATGTGTACATCCGCGTCATGTTTCGGATCTGCTCCTATATATTAAATGGGTCCTTCACTCAGTCCATGTTTAGTCCAACTTCAAGAATATTGGGCCATTTTTCTCTTTATATGACTTCAATAATGGACGATTAACCAATAAACCAAGCTAAAAAAAAATACTTCTCTGTCTGTGGCAAATATTGTGAAAAAGACTTTAATTTTGCGACAGATTTTTGTAAAGCATCATAGTTCTACTTAAAGCAGTCCCTACCGAAAGATGTTCTACAAATAATTATTTAGAAAAAGGCTCCCCAAAGATTGTTAAAAAATATGTACACTGACGATACAAAAACCAGCCGATTCCCTGAACTGAACGCTCCCCTCTCTTATCGCATACTGCAGTTCATATAGAGATACCAAGGAGCTCCGAAAGAGGTCTTTTAACAAGAAAAACTGTCCATTGTCAACAACATGTTTTCGAGATAAGATTTCAGCTGTAAACAAACAAAATAGGCAAATAAGTCAGTGCATACACAGTGGCTGATAAATAACTATCAGCAAGAATCTACACTGCCTGGCCAAAAAAAAGGTCACACTCTAATATTCGTTGGACCGCCTTTAGCTTTGATTACGGCACGCATTGGCTGTGGCATCGTTTCCACAAGCTTCTGCAATGTCACAACATTTATTTCTGTCGACGATGACGGGAGATTCGGACCACTGCGCAAAGTCTTCTCCAGCACATCCCAAAGATTCTCAATCGGGTTCAGGTCTGGACTCTGTGGGGGCCAATCCATGTGTGAAAATGATGTCTCGTGCTCGCTGAACCACTCTTTCACAATTTGAGCCCGAGGATCCTGGCAGTGTCATCTTGGAACATGCCCGTGCCATCAGGGAAGAAAAAATCCATTGATGGAATAACCTGGTCATTCAGTATATTCAGGCAGTCAGCTGACCTCATTCTTTGGGCACGTTGCTGAACCTAGACCACAGCAACTGCAGCGACCCCAGATCATAGCACTGCCCCCCACAGGCTTGTGACCTTTTTTTGGGCCCGGCAGTGTATTATCAACAGCAATGATTTCACAACTATACATTTATCATATAACATGGGTAATATACAAGCACATCTTCATTATAACATAGCATCCATGTGTGAATAATCATTGGAGTGAATACACATTTAAGGTTTATTCTGTTTGGCAAAGACACACAAAAAAGAAAGAGGCAAAAAGAAAATATGTATTACTGCCACACAGTGGATCACATTCTTAGAATAAGCCTTCAGCTTGAAACAACAACAGGAAGAAAATAATTGACAGCATCACAGTTTTTCACTCCGCAAGAACAACAGAAGCTGAGCTGTCAGTGTGCATCGTATCTCCAAAGGGACTCTGTGGACCACATGCCTTTGATCTCCTCACTCTGTGGAGCACCGGTGCTTGTGAGGCAGTGAGGGAATATCAGTGGAAATATTTAAATATTTACAGTACAAAGCGAGAATATAACTCGACACATCAAAGCCTCACATTCTGTATATACTCTGAATAAAGCAGGTATGCTGTTAAACACAACAATGAACTACTTTAACTTTACACCTGACAGAAGTGCAATAATGGGAAACAGCATTTTGCTTCTGCTGCAGGGAAACAGGCTTTAAAACATCTTGCAAATGGTGGAAAAGCTCATTCAAAACAGGACAGAAAATGGGGGGAAAATGTTCACAAAAACAGGGATAAGAGTATCCGACAGACACATCTCCCAGATGTAAGGATGTGTCAGAACAGCGCGCCTCATTAACAGGTGGAGTGTCAGGTACAGCCTCTCTGACCCGTGGGTTCTCCTGCTTGATATGCTGGTCGCTCTCTGAGAGCTCCTGTCAGCATATGAATCAGAAACACGGTCCCGATGGGAGCTCAACACCTCGCAGTGTTATGCTCTTTGGGAGATGCAAACAATTCTGTGTGCATGTTTTAAAATATTATTTAAGAGCAAAATATAACAACTCCAAGCTTATATACAGTGGGGCAAAAAAGTATTTAGTCAGCCACCAATTGTGCAAGTTCTCCCATTTAAAATGATGAGAGAGGCCTGTAATTTTTATCATAGGTATACCTCAACTATGAGAGACAGAATGAGGAAAAAAAAATCCAGGAAATCACATTGTCTGATTTTTAATGAATTTATTTTCAAATGATTGTGGAAAATAAGTATTTGGTCAATAACAAAAGTTCATCTCAATACTTTGTTATATACCCTTTGTTGGCAATGACAGAGGTCAAACGTTTTCTGTAAGTCTTCACAAGGTTTTCACACACTGTTGCTGGTATTTTGGCCCATTCCTCCATGCAGATCTCCTCTAAAGCAGTGATGTTTTGGGGCTGTCGCTGGGCAACACGGACTTTCAACTCCCTCCAAAGATTTTCTATGGGGTTGAGATCTGGAGACTGGCTAGGCCACTCCAGGACCTTGAAATGCTTCTTACGAAGCCACTCCTTCGTTGCCCTGGCGGTATGTTTGGGATCATGGTCATGCTGAAAGACCCAGCCACGCTTCATCTTCAGTGCCCTTGCTGATGGAAGGAGGTTTTCACTCAAAATCTCACGATACATGGCCCCATTCATTCTTTCCTTTACACGGATCAGTCGTCCTGGTCCCTTTGCAGAAAAACAGCCCCAAACCATGATGTTTCCACCCCCATGCTTCACAGTAGGTATGGTGTTCTTTGGATGCAACTCTGCATTCTTTCTCCTCCAAACACGACGAGTTGAGCTTTTACCAATAAGTTCTATTTTGGTTTCATCTCACCATATGACATTCTCCCAATCCTCTTCTGGATCATCCAAATGCCCTCTAGCAAACTTCAGACGGGCCTGGACATGTACTGGCTTAAGCAGGGGGACACGTGTGGAACTGCAGGATTTAAGTCCCTGGCGGCGTAGTGTGTTACCGATGGTAGCCTCTGTTACTTTGGTCCCAGCTCTCTGCAGGTCATTCACTAGGTCCCCCCGTGTGGTTCTGGGATTTTTGCTCACCGTTCTTGTGATAATTTTGACCCCACGGGGTGAGATCTTGTGTGGAGCCCCAGATCGAGGGAGATTAGCAGTGGTCTTGTATGTCTTCCATTTTCTAATAATTGCTCCCACAGTTGATTTCTTTACACCAAGCTGCTTACCTATTGCAGATTCAGTTTTCCCAGCCTGGTGCAGGTCTACAATTTTGTCTCTGGTCTCCTTTGACAGCTCTTTGGTCTTGGCCATAGTGGAGTTTGGAGTATGACTGTTTGAGGTTGTGGACAGGTGTCTTTTATACTGATAACGAGTTCAAAAAGGTGCCATTAATACAGGTAACGAGTGGAGGACAGAGGAGCCTCTTAAAGAAGAAGTTACAGGTCTGTGAGAGCCAGAAATCTTGCTTGTTTGTAGGTGACCAAATACTTATTTTACCGAGGAATTTACCAATTAATTCATTAAAAATCCTACAATGTGATTTCCTGGATTTTTTTTTCTCATTCTGTCTCTCATAGTTGAAGTGTACCTATGATAAAAATGACAGGCCTCTCTCATCTTTTTAAATGGGAGAACTTTCACAATTGGTGGCTGACTAAATACTTTTTTGCCCCACTGTAAGTGTTCAAAACCTGAAATTTGACTGTTTTGCACAAATAAGCTTGTCATTACATCACAAATGAGTTTGTGTTCAGAAATACAGAACATTTGATTTATATATTTATAATCTGATGCAATGTTTTCTGAGTAAAAAAACTGTTTCAGACAGTCGGTGCATGCTCTTGCATCTAACGTTTTCATATATCATCACATGATTAAACATCATGCAGGATTTTGACTATCCAATAACTGCATACCCTCATTTAAAGTAGTGTTTTCCTGGATTTCTCCAATATAAAAGTGTCTTGTGTATACCTAAGCTCCAGAGGCCATTTATAAATAATGACCATGGTGCATATTTTCATACTCTTATTTGTAAAAACAAACTTTGCGTGGTTTCTTTATTGTCCCTCCCTGCGAGAATTCAGACCTTCAGCAGCATTAGGAGGCGGACCTGCTGATGTTGGAAGATCAATCCGGTGATAATATAATCCGAGTGTCTGATATTACAAATTAGATGCAGTGTAAAATGTGCTGTCAGGATACTTCATTGTTTGTGTGTGGGTGGGTGAGGGTATGCGTGTGTGTGTGGATGAGCTGGGTGGGTGGGTGGGTAGTAGGGGGGGGGCTTTTTCCAATGTTATGGCACGATGCCTCCTTGTCTGTTTTCTATCCCCCACTAAGCTTCACCACAGGGAAACAGCCCTGCTTCCAGTGAGTGTGTATACACAATTAACACACACACAAGATGACTGTGTGAGGTGCATACTTTAATGCTCATAAGTCCGTCTGTCCGTACACACACACAACACACAACACACACACACACACCTTTTGTATTTAACTCTGTTCTGCATTATTTGTTATGCACATAAACAGGCTGACACATCTACACTCCTCTTCCCTTCACCCTTCACTTGCTGTCTTGGCCAATAAATGGATTATATGCAACTAAAATAAGACATAAGAACGGAGGGGGAAGAGGTGGAGGTGGGGCTGGGGTTTCATAAAAAGGGGATAAATCAATCCTCAGTCTACCCGAGCGCTGCATGTGGCCCTTCTATCCTCTATTATTACTCGGGAGTATTGGAGGCACGAGTTTCAAAGTGGGCAATTAGTCGTGGGTATTCCTGCATTCAGAGCTCTGTTTATGGTAATACGAGCAGAACAGTAAGATTTCTTTACTAGACAAATGAAAGGGGGGAAGGAAAGGAGGGGGAGATGAGGAGAGAAGAGAGGGAGATCAAAGACGAGGCTCATTCCCTTGGCCTGTGGTCTGTTACCGCTGATAAGGTGGATCAGGAAGGGGCGAGGCACACACACACACACCAATCAAATGTATCCTCCATCACACACCGGCCCCTCTTTTATCAATTACACAAGGCCCAATCTATGTTACAGGAGCTATCCAGAGAGGTGAAGCCAGCCAAACCGACACAATCCACACACACACACTCTCTCTCTCTCCTTTCACTGATTTGGTAGAGGGAAACCTAGCATGGTGCTGAAAAAGGTCAGCTTTCATTGACACAGAGAAACAGTACGAGACGTCCCCCTGGCGACCCTCTCCTGGCCTCCCATTATTGTTATCCTGCTGAATTGATCAAACTCACAATCGCTTAGAGCAGAAAACTGCTTGGATTATTCCGACACAAAGGAGCCCAAGCAATGGACAGAGAGGAAAGTGACCTACATAGAAAATATCAGTATCTTCAAGAATCGGATGAGGCCACTTTGTTAGGCACAGCAACGAATAATAAACCATGTTAAGTGATCATGTTTTATGACATATTGCTCATTCACGCTTATAAAGTCAGGCATTCACCCTGGAGGTAATAAGACAGGAAAATGTACAGTTTTACTATGCATGTTCCTAATGGTTTGCATTATATTTTCAATGATTTGCTTGAAGCCAGAAGCCTTACATAAAAAGATTTCCACTGACCAGCACATGGCTTGACATAATGACAATCTAAAAAATACTGTAAATAATGGGACTTTAAGAGATTCTCAATTATATTGATATATCCAGGGTATGAGTCTAACCCGGGTAACAGTGGTGCTGCGCCCTATAACTTAGGCATGAGCCCACATAACAAAATGTTCCCCGTAAAATGTTAAAGTGATGCCTGTTCATCAAAAACTGTATAATTACTGCAAAAATTTGAAAATCGTTGTCAAATAGACCACCAGACGGCAAAGACAAAAAACTGCTGACCGATGTCCGGTCAGTCTGCCGGTGGATGAGTGGCAGGCAGCAGGCTTACACTGAAACTGAGATTTCTCAATTCAATCGTTTATTTTACTGTCCTTTTCAGTAAAGGAAGTAAAGAAACCGGATGTATTTGTTGTTTGAGGTGCGATGTATCACTCAGTGGCTTTAAGATGATTTTCGCCTGAAAGTGGTTGGGGCCCTAATGTTGTCTGGCAGTGACGTTAGCGCCCTTAAGCTATATTTTCTGGAAAAACCCATGTATACTATTTAGTACGATTTCAATTCAATGTGTTTTATTTACCTGTAAATGGAGACATTTTCTATGAGGTCTGTAGTCTCTGTGTCCGTCATGATGATGCCTTTCGGTGAGACCGTCAAAGTTACTTTCCGAAACTTCTTGGCACTGGCCCTGGCCTGTGGATATGAAATATAAAAAACACATTAACACTCACATTAAAAATCAATAGAGAGCTGTCTGACATAAATATAGCATGACCATACTTCTGATTATACACTGAAAACCCCTGAGATGCGACAGTGGCTGCCAAGCAAAACTAGGCAGCCTGCATGAGTTGCCCTGGAAATGTGGGGGAATTTATAAAAAGTGACAGAACTGGGGGGAGGAAAGCCGCATCCTGAAGCCCAGAATGAGGGCTGCATGCTGCAACTCGAGGTCAGGCTGGCAGCCGCTCAATCCCCCTGCCGATCTGCTCCATCTGGAGTTTCAGAAAATACGACTAGAGTGCTGAGCTGGAGGTCTGTGAGAGAGCGCCTGTTGACTACGACAATCACCTCCTTACCATGCAATTAGCTGACGAATGAGAGCAGTTTAGTTTCACACTCAACTGCGATCAGGTTAAGAATCAGTAGATAACTGTGGAGGAATACAGAGGGTGAAAGACAGACATTATTTCATCACTTACTGCAGATTATTACATTCTCCCTGCATGAAAAGACTTCTGTTTTTGCAGAAGGTGAAATAAAGGTCAAGACAGAAGAGAAGCGGAGGATGTAAAGAAGACGGATCTTTCCTTAAAAGGAAAAACCAGGACTCCTGAAGGACAACAGGAGCGCTTAGGAGCCTTAATGCCCTGGAGATGACGATGAGGAGCAGCACATTTTGCTGAAACCTGAAGCACTTACAATATGTAAAACTGCCTTTATATCAGAGAGGGAACAAGTGCTGTGGCTGAGTGTGGCGGCTCATCCATGTAGGAAGTGTTAACAACCACGTTAAATTCTGTCATGTTACTCATGTCATGCCACGAGGCAAAAACCAATCTGTCAGCTTGAGATACGCCAAATTCAGCTTTTTCCTCCGTCTTGTGTTATCATGCAAGACTGAAGCATGTAAAGCAAATGGAAAAAGTCACAAATCTATTCATTAATCCCATTCAGGTTGATTGGTTTCCAAGGGAACAGACAGAGACAACTCAGTTGCTTTTCCTGTCCTCCCGTGGTAAATCAATTGAATCTTAATCCTGCCATTAGGTTTCGGTTCAGTCTCTAATTGAGAAGTGGGGGGTTTATGAATAGGCTGCCAGTGCCAGGCTTTTCCTTCTGTGGAGAAAGCGTTCCAGCAGATTAGACATTTCTTATTGTAGGCAGCGTTTAGGGAAAAGGTGTGTGTGAGCACCCACACGGAAAGAGAAATATGTAAATATATCGTTTGTATGTCTTGAAACTCACTGGTTGGAATGTAGCTTCAAAAGTGTCCAGTAAAAACGATTGATGGATTCTAAAATTGATTGAAAAGCAAATCCCCAGTGTTGTATAATAAACACATGTGCACCTCCTGGATTAACCGCTATCTTTTTATGCTGCTTTACTGAACTTGGTTTAACTGAGCCAAACTATAAGTACATGCCAAGGGAAGAACAGATTATATTTAACAAACAGTTATATTTGACAAAACTCTTCCCATCAATGGACTTTTTTTCCCGTATGCAAACCACTAAAGGCCACATTGAATACTGAACTCGACGAGTATGACAGAGTCCACAATGGTTTCTGGCCATGAGGCTATAATTTTGCTGAGCTGCGAGGGATACTTTACAGACATAAAGCACATCTTCTACTTGAAATCTACCTGGAATGGTTTCCCAAGGTGAAACCATATTTAAATGTATCATAAATTCCCTCCCTGGGTAAATACTTTCCTGGATCATCAGAATAACGTGACAAGTATTCCCTTTTAAATTGTTCAGAAAATTAGCACCGCAGTTGGAGGCTGTCATTACTCAAATCCCCAGGAGAGTTTCTATAAAAAGCACGGCTGTAATTGAATTCTTCACAATGTCACTCTTTGAAATTTCCCGTTGATATTGAAGGTCCTGACCTTGCCTAGAGAATTATATGCAAAACGGCTTGCTAATTTCACAATCAGTACAATTATATGTACTTCAATCAGTTCTTACAATGAAATCAAAAGTAACTATTCAAGATTCAAGAGACGGTACAACTTCCATTATGAAACACTAAGAAAAGGGAGCATTGACTCACCGTGGTAACGATTCTGCGGATGGCAGCTGAAGCCATGTCCTCTCCTTTGGGCTGGCCCACCATAGTCATCCCCAGGTACTTCACGTTGAACACCATCCCCTCCAGCAGCGTCTCTTTGGTGTCAGTCCAGTTCTCCGGCAGCTCTGTCATGAGAGAAAACATAGGAAATCAGTAAAATGGCCTGATATGGCGATAAAATGGTTAATAATAAGAACGTATTAGGACATTTCCTTTACTAAGTAAGAGCCAAGAAAAATATATCGAATTATTATCAGCTTTTGATTTGAGTTGAGGATAAATGCTTGCTTGTGATGGCACATAATCTGCTTAAATATCTAAATAGGATCAAATTAGAAGTTATGTTGTAAGGGGATTCACAAATATTGAAGTCTGAAAAAGTTAATTTAAAGCCTCTGCTTCTTTGCCTGTTTGTTGATCAGACTTTTTACATTTTACATACTGCAATACGTTGTAATAGTCAAACTCCACTGACTGAATAAAAACATGGTTTGATTTATATATGAAACCATCCATAGGTGATCCACACATTGGAAACGTACTATATTCACAACTCGAAAACCTCCTATTAAACTGAGATCTGTTGCTTGGATGGTGTGTTTTCTATAAAAGCGAACAGTGTGGATCCTTGCACAGGCCCAACAAACCGAGGATCAGCTGGGCTTTGATAAACTGTACCGAATGTCCTGCTGTTGCTGTGATTTCCAACAGGTAGCACCAAGCTGTCCCTGTAGCAGACATGGTGGAAACACAAAGGGGGACTGTGCCCATGCAGAGAGCTTAAAATATGTCCAAACGAAACCTGGAAATCCTGCAGAGGACCACCGGGAGAGGGATAACTTACAAAACAGACCATGTTTACTGAGAAAGAATAAACGACCGATAAGGGAGACATGAATCCACAACAAATAAAAGCAGTCTTTAAAACACCGAAGTCGCTGTGATTAAGGGAACAATACCCATGCTTCACTCTCTTTTGTGTCCTTATTCTCAAAGAACAATTTCTGCTCATAAAACACACTGAAATGACGGAAAGACAGAGAGAAAGAGACACACACAATAAATGTCTAACACTCTTCTGGGCTATACTGGCACCAAATTCTCCACACGGGCTGAGCCATCTGTCACTGGCAGGCCTCATGCAGCTGTGAAGGAGAACAGCACACCATCCACTAACAGCACTTACAACAACTATGAATTATTAAATCACCTTTAATCACACAATGGGGGCTGCTTGGTTTGTGGTGGTTTAGTGACATGGTGGTCAGCATTGCCGGTTGCTTTTGGCTTGTTCTGGAGGAGATGTGTGTCATGATTAAAAGTCTCCTTTTTGTCTAATAGAAATTGTGCCTTTACAGCCATTCATTGTTCGGAGGCGGCAGGTCCACTACCATTACAGAGCGGTGCTTTAATGCACTATTGATCCATGAGGGAGAAATTCATCGCTCGTCTTTCTCCTCCCCACAGGAGGTCAGAGGTTCAGCTACAAAACACAGGGGGTTTGCTCAAGAATACTCGAACAACATAAGGTCATGAAAAAAGCGACACATTTATAGAAAGCCATTTCACGGTTGAGTTCTTCATAAGGATTTGTAGAGATTTAAACTTCACAAATCAAACATAATTCCATCAATTCAATGGTATATTTGCGGCAACAAAATAATCAGCCATATATGTGACGAAGCGTGCGAGCTAGTTCAGGCAGTCAACTCGAGCACCAATGATACATTCGCACATAACGCCCCTCGTCACTCTCGCAACCAACCAAACACAGTCTCCTAATCTGGCGCTCTATTTAAGCTGTTGGATCTGCCTACCTCTGCCTCGCTAATGCAGCTGCTGCACTGCTGATTCCACGCTGCTAATGCTGTCTTCACGTTGGCGATGCTCACCTGCCCCACCACCACCCCAGCTTCCACCTGTAGGCTCGGGGGTTAGTTATCTAATCATCACTCAATGTTCTATGTTAATATGTGGAGTGATGAGGCCCGAGCCTAGACGCCAAACTCAAACTATATACTGCTTCTAATAAACATATTAATGAAACACGTGAGTTGTCTGACTGAATTGACAATCATGGCTATTTGAAAACCATAAATATTTGCAAAGGGCAACACACCACTGAGATAAGATTTCACAAGAACCAATACCTTTCTACCAAGTCAATTCCCAAATTCACCTCTGCAGTAGAAAAATAGAGCATTTGTTTAAAATGCACCAAACTCTCATGGCTACCAATTAGCTTCGATCCTCCATCTATATGGCCAGGAGTTAGTATAATCTTAGTTTGGAACAACTCTGTCAAACATGGAAGGAAGTTTAATATTTGCAACTACAACTTTACTCACCAGAAGTAGCCCTACTTTACCAAATTACTCCTCCTCTTAACTGGAAATGATTACTGACTTTTACCCGGAAATATAGTTTTAGCAGTAGTCTTTAGGTATCATACCTATGTAACCACCATGTAAATGCAGAGTTTTACAGGGTGATGGTATTTTTAAAGCTTAGCTTCTACCTCAAAACAATCTTAAATTTCCCAGTTTGGGATAAATCAAGTATTTCTGATTCTGATTCCTTTAGCGGTGCAGCTGATCAAATCTGCTGGCGAGTGGCGACGATGATTTGAAGCGACAAAATTGAAGGTCATCACCTAAAACTGACTGATTTGATTTACTTCTGTCTGAAAAATGACTGCTTTTTTAAGCGTTAATGCAATAAGGATGTTGGGGGTTTAACGTAGAGTCAATTCCAAAACAGATTTTTAACCTACATCGACAACAAGATCAACCTTCAACGTAGTTCGGGTCATTCTAAGCTGTGATACATAAACCCCTGGTCAAACGATTTATTCCATTGTTGCATTCTGTCCCAGCACTATAAAGCTGAAGTGCTACAGTCCATTTTGTGACTTCACCAGGCTACACACATGAATTATTAATGAGCTTCATGTTGATGCTGCAGGGTTTCCAATATATTATCCCCCTAAAAAGAGGAGCGCTTTAATTTTTAATAAATCCTGCGTGAGTCTACAGAGGGACCAGGACTGATAAGAGTGACAGGCACAAGCGGAGGGAGGCTAATTGGATTTTAACCATACAGTCTATGATTTTAACATGTTGAAGGAAATACAGAGGAACATGTGAACCTTTATTTCCCTGTATATTGTGTGTGAGTGTGTGTTGGTAAAGAGTGAATGTCAAGGTCATCTGATTAAAAAAAAGAGAAGCACAAAACAAAATGAGGGAGGGCGATGCCGCTCTGGTGCACTGATGACGTTTGCATCTTTATTAAAATGACGCCTGGCAACACTTTCACACCCAGGATGCTGCAGCAGTGTCTCCATTATGTTCACACAAAGCCACACAATTGGGACCCTCGCGAAAAGGAATCGATGCTTTACGACGGAGCCGCACAGAGCAATCTTGTGACACTTTGCTGCACTGAGCCTCAAGTGTAATCGCATAAAAGTTATATTACAAGTTTGAATACCATTGCCCGGAGATGTGGAGTACTGTAATATATTCAACAGTCTGTTGAACGAAAAACTGACATGTGTAGCCATTTCACAGTAGCTCATCCGACTGTTGCAGTATAATAGATACCATGTGCTCTGCATGCCTTCAGCTACATGCAGTGTTCACCAGCTGTGTCTTCCAGCTCCACGCTCAGTAATTTAATTTGCACAGAGAAACCGAGTTAAGATCGTACGCACAGGGATTCTGCTCGGGATGAACACTTACCCTGACGGTTAATTAATAACACAAACAGAAGGGCACCCAGGCACAATATAGAAGTAAAGGGCATGTACATTGGCATGCAGCAGGCACAAACACACCGTTTACTCAAGATACGCCGGTCCGAGTTAATTGCAAAAGCAATTGGATTAGGTCAAAAACGTCATAATAACAAACACATTCTATGGTTTCAATTTCCCTACAGGTCAGTATGTAGGCCATTTATTTTCCCACACGGCATCTTGGTTTGAATCCAACACCAATATCAAAAAGGAAACATTCTGCTTCTTTTTTTTTTTTAAGTGACACCCCCATCCTCCACATCCTGATAATATCATCTCCTTGCCTTACTGTTTTACTCATCCGATGGAACTTTGAATCTAGGACACCACCTTGACAGAGAATATAGGCCGCACATTCAGGAGAGATGGTGGGCAGGGATGGTGTGTGTGAGTGGGAGGTGGGGGTGTAACTGGTTTCTGATTCTGCCTTGAGGCGGGACCTAGTAAAGCTAAGTCCTTCCTTTCAAGCTCTTCTCAATATCTTCCTAATTCTATCCCTCTACTCACCTTCTCAACTCCTGCATCTGCACTTCATTTGGCTCTCAATTGAAGCCCCTAATTTAACCCCCCTCCTTCCCCATATTCACATATAAGAGACTGGCTTATTACAGGAGCTGTGGGATTTGTATTAATATTTCAGATTATCAATCAAAGCCACAGTACGAGCCACTCCTCCAACGTCAACAATAACAAAGATGGAGTCGCGGGATCAAACAGACTATGTTGCTAAGCAACCACAGACAGCAGCACGGAGGTGGTACCAGCACTTCACATCACTGAGCGTCTTGGCTAGGCATCAAAGCAAGTATGCGAATAACTAAGTGCTCAGAAAAAGTGGAATTACTCTGAACTGGAGCAGTACATGAAACCCCTCCTCCATCATTTAGTATTACATATCCAAAGGGAACCACTTTGGAAACCTCATGTCAAGCTATGTCTAAATGCTACCACCTCAAGTGACAACTTATAGCTTGTATCGTCCGACAATAATAAACCATTAAAAGCAGAAAATGACAAGTTGGAACTGAGGATGGTTTGGCAATTTGCTTGAAATATAAATATTCATAAATATTCATCTACTATCAAAAGCAGGGTCCAATTAAGTAATCCACGAATTTACTAATGAGTTTTATATTTAGCATGTTTAGGGTTTATTTCTAAGTAATAGATGAGGAGATTTTCTTTAAAAAGTCCCTTAAATGTAATCTTATTTTATGTAAAGCATCTCAGATACAACAGAGGAAAGCAAGTGAGATTTAAATTGACTACTTTTCTCCACGATGTCTTCTTTTAAATTGCGATTTAAAAGAAGACATTACAGTACAGTAGTCAATTTAATCTCACTTGCTTTCCTGATGAAAACTTGTTATAATATTGCTTTTTAAAGGAAGATGCAGGTACCAAAAATCCTCTGGAAGAATAAGAGGGATTTCTGTCTCTTGTTGTCATGAGGATTAACTGTACATACATCTTTTTATTTCGCACAATATTCTGATTTAACTGCCACACTCTCAGAGATTTCATTAAACTCTCATTTCTTTTTGGGTGCTTTTCATTTTCTGCTTACAATAACTGTCCAGGGATGACAAATGTTAGCAAAACCAATCAAATGGATGATTTAAATCTATGAAGAGTATGAGGAGAATTATTGGGTTTGTGTCTGTGTTTATTCTGACATATTAAGTATCTGTCATCCTGTTTTGTATCATTATCGCTCAAAGGAAAACTCACTCGTCTGAAATAATTCAGGTTTAAGAATCAACTGTTTGCCTCGGAGGTCCGTGAATGAATCAGTGCTGGTTCTTTCAACATAATCCCCTCTCCACCAACGCCACTGCTTAATTGCTTTCATTTCAGAAACCCTTTCTGCTGTTAATCGTAATGATGATGCGAGTTATCTGCTTTATGCATGGCTGAGCAAATAGACTTTCTGCAAAGTGGGAGCTGTCGAAGGCAAACTGGGAATATGACGGGAGAATGGAAATTTGGGACTAGCTTCACATTGCTAAAACTAAGAATTCAGAGACTAGTTTTTTAAACAGAGACATAGTACCTGACCTTGCATAGACAACTGTAGCCGTTTAACCAAATGATAAAGATGAAATAAGCAACACTTCAATGCATAAAAAGAGGTAAGATAAAAAAACATTTGATGCTTTTAAGGATTGTTTTGGGAATCGACTCTTTTCTTTTCTTGGAAAATGTTGGATAATATTGGTACCACTTTAATGTGTACATTGCAAATATTTTTAAAAAGGTACGTTAGTTTAGCACAGAGACCGGAAACTGTTAGAAATTGCTAGCTTGTCTCTGTGAAAAGGTAGCAAAGTCTATCAGCAAAAATAGTATCACTTAGCAAGAAGCCTCATTTGTGTAATCTATAAAAAGTATAAAAACTCAAAAAGATGGGTCATGACAAAGCCAACATGTGACACAAGAGGTTGTTAAACAAAGCCTGGTTGAAGTCCCCAAAGACACAATGAAACGTCAACACATCACGTAATGAAAGTCCATTAGTTCGTTCCCAGTGCTCATAATGGCATGCAGTAGCTACGTCAACAAGCGCTGGAATACACTTTGGTACACACTGGTTTGTTGCCCATAGTGTGAATACAGTATAAAATTCAGAGCACCGACATTAGAGTAGCATCTCCTCAAATAACTCTTGAGGCTAACCCTTGAAGTGTACAAAATGCAAGTAGTACAGTACAGCAAGATGCTGAGGTAAAATGAATGTAGGACATTAAAGTAATAATAAAAACTGAACTGTGCAGTTTTACCATGAGAGAAAATCAGCATTCAACTGTTAAGTGTGCATGGAGGCATGACAGATAAAGTATGTGCGATAAGTAAGCTGTTAAAAATGATAACTGAAAACACAATCACAAGTTGCTTGATGAAAAATGTTCCTACAATTTCCAGAATGCAAATTGCCGCAGTTACTATGCAAAACATAGGCTTCAACCCCATCATCAGGAACCGTCCTCCAAAGGCTCTGTGTATCATTAATTAGACTGGATCAGACCAACTCACATACAGAAGTAAAACAGCCTTATCTCCTGTTCTCTAAGAAGCATGCTTTGTGCTCAGAAGTAGTCCAGAGAACGAAATGGGATTAGCACTTGGGTTATCTTGCGGGCAGGCATTATTACACAGACGTTTGAGTTTTGTTCCTGAATGACTTCCTGTACTCTATTTATAGCTGGAACCCCACGGTGCAAACTGTGCTGATATTTGCTCTGCCGACAGTGACAGTCGGTGGGTACGGTGCTGTGCAGGATGACTCAGCCAGATAAACACGCAATGATTTATTCTTGAAAAACACAAAAAGCAGCATTGCATTTTCAGGATGCAGGATTCGTAGAGTCTCATGGCAATAATAACCGTAACTGAAAATAACCTTCACTGTACTCCAAGGTTTACCCCCAGGCGACTGAGGTGAAACAGAGTTGGTGTTTTCTATATTAGCTGAATGTCAAATTAGAGTTCAACACGTAACTTTTCTCCACATTCAGGTTCTTATTATTTGCAAAAATAGGACCAGGATTAATTTATATGGAGACCAATATTCTTGGGTCATGCATTTTCACTAATGTTGTGCTTTTAGTATTTTTAAGGACGTTTAAAACTATACTGTTCCCCTTCTGATAACATATTCAGCCCTATCTGAGACTGTGAGACAGCAGAAGCTGCTTGACATTTATTAACTCTAGAAGGTGGGAGGACATACAAAGAGTCAGAGCACATTGGTTTATTTGAACCATGCTATGATTGTTTCCCAACCTTATACATCTTATTTATTTACAAATTACAAACATATTTTCTGCATTTACACTTTTTCTATTCACCATTTCTGTTTATTCTTTTACCTAATGACCTGCAACTATTGGAACTGGGGGGCTTGCAAGAAGCGAGGCATATAATTGTCAGCTTTGGATCCCCTCGGGGGAAGCCCCTCAGGACCCAGAGAAACCACCCCCAGCTAATCCTAACCACCCTCCCTCACTTGCCCGAACCCAACCAACTCCTCTACCTAATACTTCCCTTTACCTCCCCCAAATCAAATTCAAAAATGTAAGGGACCCACCGGGGTGTGAAAAGCACTCACTGGAGCCCGAGCCTCTTGTCTGCAGAAGACTTGCTGGCCTATCCTCTGTTATATAAGGAACTCATTGAGAAAAGCTTGGGTAAAGCCCTTTAAGTGCTCATTAATCTGCGTCACTAGGCTAATTAATCAAACACAACACTTCCAGAAGAGAGAGATGTTTTGTAATACAGTTTGTTTACAATCGCCTGACATTTATTTCATTTTCGTTGAGCAAGGGGCATTAAATATGGAAGTGACTCAGCAGCCAATGTTTATCAATGCTGGACATGTAGCTGCTGACTGTTAAATTAATACTTTTGAGACGTCAATATGATCATAATTTTAGAGTTATTACAGGAATTTTAGACGCTGAACCACTGATGAGAAAATCTAAATGACATTGTTAAGTTTAAAGAGAAGAACGACCCGACCAACTCCTATATTTTGAGGTACAGCATGAAGATGACTAGAAGTCAAATCATGCCAAAAAACCACAACAGTAACGATGCAGATACCGATGAAATCTTTCCTCACGGCTATTTATTCATAAAGCGTAATTGCTCGGCACCGTGGAAGGATTGTTTGCATTAGCAATTCAAACAGGCATGTTTCTCTTTGCTGATACAGATCTTTTCCCCCTGGAGTCTGCTGGCTTCCATTTCAACATCTTCATCAACTATGAATAGCTCCCGTCGACAGAACTCCATTCATGAAACAATAAAGGTTTATATTTAATATTTTGTTTTCTATTCAGGGATAAAGATGTGACTTCTGAAAGAATAACAGAAAAAAAACAGAATCCCAGTCGTGATCATACGCTGACGGCTAGGAAAACAACACTTTGCTAAAGCAATCATTAGCTTCCCCATCCATTATCACAACAGAGCAAAACAAGTCACCTTTGAGAGCAGCTGATCTCATTTGAGACGGTGCATCTGCGGTCCTTTAACAGATGAGGGCTTCCCGCAGGAATCCCCTCTAATGCTGTACAACACTTAAAACCCTTCCTGCTGAGTGATGGATGCTCGTCTGACACCACCGGATACCTCCGCTCCTCAGGTCTCATGTCTCTGGAGTATCAGGGGTGTCAAAGGGGCAATCAATAGGAGTGCTTGAGCTGTGCTGTACATTTTACATATGGCCTATTCTATCTTATCCATGTTTATTTTGTATGCGTTTGCTTTTAGCTAATACCTGGGATGGATTTGGTCCAAAAGTTGCACATACTGATCATGCAAGGATGTATTGTAGGTTTAGTTTAAGGAGTGAAGGGTAGCTTAAAGATGTAAAGCTGCAATGATTTGTTAACCAATCTATTGATTAGGAGACAGAAGAATTAATAACTATTGATTTGGATAATTGTTTTTATTTGTGATACGCAAAATGACAGTTTACAGACTCTTGAGATGTTCTGCTTTTCTCTGTTTTATCATATTAAACTGAATATCTTTGGGTTTCAGAATGACAAAACAAGACATATTAGGAAATAAACTGTGACTTTGAAGTCTAATTTCTGAAAACATCTATTGCTAATGATAATATTTGTTACTTGCAGGCTTAGGACCTCACAGGTTGTCAAACCCCCCAAAAAAATCTGACATATAAATCCAGCAAATGATATATTATGGCAAATGATGATCACCAAACACAAAGGCTGTGCTTTTCTATTATGTTTGAGGAGATGATGTCAATTAAAATTTGATAAAAGATGGTGTCTTTCTGCTTTTCAGCCCAGACCCCTTGCAGAGGACCCAGTGGAAATCACACACTTGTAATCATGATATGACCTTTTCCAAATCAGCCAAGGGCACCTGAAAACATTTGTTATGATACAAATATTTGATTAAGACAAAAATCATCATCAAAAATAAAAGCTGCTAAAAGAACAGCTGAAATGTGCATCTATTTTCCAGCGATGATCAGAGGAAACATTCAAATGTTATTTTAGTAATACATCTACTGGGCTTTTTTGCTCTTTGTTTCGCCTTAACAGCACCCATTCTGTGTTTCTATATAGCACTTCAAAGGTTTTCCATTTGAAATTGATGGTGCAAAGTTATTTGTAGGATCCTTGGGTCTTGGTGCTGAGCTCAGACGGGGACGTGGTGTGTCACAGCTGTTGAGGGGAGTTTACATTTTTCAGAGGAACAGCACACGGAGCTCTCTAGTGAAGGAGCAGATTCGCACACACACACACACACACACACTACTTAATTTCTCTGCACAATAACAATCGAAAACATGCTCAGAAAGACTCTTACACCGGAGTGACAGCATATCCCATTTCCCAGACAGCTGCCACGGACATCAAACAGAAAGAGGACTTGGGCTTTGGGACTTCACTGTACAGGAAACCGGATTGTGTGTGTGTGTGTGTGTGTGTGTGTGTGTGTGTGTGTGTGTGTGTGTGTGTGTGTGTGTGTGTGTGTGTGTGTGTGTGTGTGTGTGTGTGTGTGTTTGTGTGTTGGTGTGCGTGTTGTTGCAGCAGCTCTCTCAGTATATACTCTCTCAGTTTCCCCTTGTTGCATAATTCTACTTCAGGGCAGGCTCGGAACCTTGTAGGTGCTAAACACAGTCGACAGAGACTGCACAGAATAATAATAATAATAATAATAATAATAATAACAATAATAATAAAGCTGTAGAAAAGACACTTAAACTGAGGTTTGATGGTGTTAAGGGTTAACGGAGGGGAAACAGGGAGCATTTACTGGTGTTTGACTATACGAGCAAAGGATGCCCTTTACTGTCAATGTCAAACTGGCTGGCAGTGATACAATCTAACCTTAGAAGGCTCTAAAATAAACATTAAAGTAACCAAATATAAGCACCAACTACACCTTCTATATGTGACTTAGGCCAACGCTATACAATTGACATACTCTCAAGGGTCTCACAAAGAAAATCAATATAGAATATGATGTGGAGCAGTTAATAATAACATGAGGCTTTTAGAAATCAATGTTTGTGGAGTGGACCAGCGATGATTATATACTCGTAGCTTCAAATGTAACACGCGCAAGACAGCAGGGAAAGAGTGAAAAAAAAAAACCCCATCATGAAAAATGTAATTCAAGAGAGATTGAGTTATTGGAGGAAAATGTTCAGACTAAAATAAAACAAAAAATCCATATAGCAGTTGTTGTTCCCGAAGAGCAATTTAATTTACATTTGCAGGAACATTTCCAACAACATGAGTAATAGTTGTATATCTGTCACTCACAGCCGCACAAACACACACATCTTTTTAGCTCCTTCCTTCATCCTTATTCCAAAATGTCATGTCCTTAAAATCACAAGGAAGAATTAAGGTGATCTCCTCGACACGTGTGGGATTTCAACGCATTAATACAGAAATGATAGTTGTGGAATAAAGGGCAGAAGGGCTCCCACTAAGCTTTGATTAAACCCAGACCAATGACAGAAGAAGAATAGAGGTATTATTACATTTCAAAAAATGGGACAAGTGTGACAGGAGGAGCATTCAGAGTGGTGAAACACTTGCCAACAGAGTGTGATGTTGAATGTCAAATTAATCCACAATAAAGGCTCTAGAGTAGAATTTAACTTACTAGGCTCGGTTCAATTTAGTGTTTACATGTACTAAATCAATTCAATGCTGTATCTCCTTTAAATAAACCAAAGCAGCACCCTTGAAACCTGAACTGAGTTCATAAAATGATGGAAAACAGACATTTGTTGAACAGATAATGAATTCACAAAATAGGCCTTGGTTAGGACACTCGAAATAAGCCACTACCTGACAAGATATTGAAGTACCTATTAAGTGGCCGTTAAATCTAAAACGTTTGAAATCTCACTGACAAAACTATATAGAGATAAATGGTTTTCCAGTCATTGGTTTTTCTGCTCGATTGCCTTTTGTCAATGAGTCCGACCTTTAAACTATGCTGTGACGTCCTTAGATGGAAAGCAGGTAGATATCGTCCCCTAGACAGATTGCCCTGCAGTAAAATAATAAATGTATCGTCCATATCTCTACCATACGACTGATGTTAACATGTCCACTGTACTATGCGGATGATTAGCAGATATAATGTGGAGCACAGGGTTTTTTCTATAAAAATATAGTATGAGGGCACCAACGTCACTTCCGGACAAATGTATGGCCGCGCCCACTTCCCGGCAAAAATAATGCATTAGAGCGAGGTGGGAAGTAGTAGTTTCTTCATTTCTTAAAGCTGCTGAGTCATATATTGCACCCCAAACAAGAAATAAATCCAGAGTTACAGTTTCTTTACTTCCTCTACAGAAAAAAGGACAGTAAAAGAATGATCTAATTCAGAAATCACCGTTTCAGTGTAAGCCTGCTGCCTGTTCACTTATTGGACAGAGTAAAATGTTGACTTGACGATGAAGGTAGACTCAAGATAAGAATCAGCCCAATCATTGTTGAGATATTTCAGTCCGGAACAAAGATGTAGAAATACAGAAATCCACACATTGCCTTGCTGCTAGTGCAATTTGCTAAGAGAAGAGCACAATAATATTTAATCTAAAATCAGAGACACAACATGAAAGAAGACAGAAAATGTTTTATTTCCACAGAAATTAAAAACTAAATGTGGATAAAACATAGTCAAGCAGGAAGCGTGTACCAAGTCTGTGCAGAGCTGTCACTGAAGTAGCTGTACTTTGACAATAATCCAACTAATCACGCTGTTGGGGGATTTCAGCTCATGTAGTTCTCCTCCAACCAAAGTAGAAACGGTCAAAAAGGTCTAAAGCTATTATTCATACTGGAAGATAAAACTGCATTTGAACATCATGTTCACTGAGTCATTCTGCTAAATTCCCCATGCCCTAAAAGAGAAGCGGCTGATACTTTTTGAAGAGAACGTGTTTGTTGAATCTGGTTAAGATCTAATCCTAATCGTTTTGAGTCGTGAATTCAAAAAGGCCCTGAGGGATACACAATGGGTTTAAATAAGTTAAATTATCAATGCGATGCAAGCAATGCCTCACAACTTTGGCAGCTGCTGATCTTAGATGAAAGTAGAACTGTTTAATTGATTACTAATTTCAAAGCACGTTCCATGAAAACTCATTAGCTGCATGTTATCACTTAATCCATCCTCAGTCTGTGAGAGCGATGAGTGCGCGAGCATGAATTATGCAGCATATAGGTGGGAAATCTGCCCACTTAAATCATCGTCTGATACACTGAAGCCCAGCTTAGAGCACACATTGAGGATAACTGGTCCTATATTCAAGATAGATCCTTGTTTGTGCAAGATGATGCAATACCTGAGTGCTTCTCCCTCTAACTGGACAAGATGGTAAAAACAACTAAACTCTCAACTGTTACCTCTTTTTTATATATTCAATTTATGGTTAAAGAAAAAACATTGTGGCATTTCTTTTCATACGATTCATTACAATACTCTAATGTGGGAAAACACCAGCCTCGCCTGGAACTGGTGTCAGAAATATTAAAGAAAGACAGATCCCGTCTTTAACTACGATGCTTTAGATTCTGGTGTTTTAGGACGTTGGTTGCATTGAATATTCTGAAAGGGTAATAGAAAACGTGCACAGTATACTCTCTGTAACATTAACTCCAACCTTTGCTTTTAGTTCCTCGTTCTCTTCTGTTTGAGTGTGTCTGCATTTCTATAAAAAGGTCATGTACTGTATGCAAATTCAACCTTTCCTTTAGACATCATGTTAAATAAATCCAGGGCCTATCCACTGGATGCAGGCGATGCAAATTAGTTTCACTGTTTACTTTTTTTATAGTCAAGTTTGAGGGTCATCAAGAGTCAACTATGAACTAGTAGTGGTTAAGGCAAGTAGAAATTAAACTATTCGTCCATTGACAATACAATAATTATGCATATCATTTTGATACTAACGTGCCTAAAGATTATCTCAGGTAAAAAGAAATCCAATTCCTCAGACTTTCTGCTTTGTTTATCAGTGATGACAGAGGAAGTGATTTTGGGCAGTTAGTCATATAAAACAACAAATTAAAAAGAAATCACATTGGACATTTATTCATTATTTGGAGACGGTTTCTTCATGAAAAGAACTGTTAGTTCCAGCTGTATGAGCAAAACAAACCTAATTACATCCAATTGTTTAGTATTGTGCTGGCAGCAGAAAACTGAAAAATGCTCATCCGAGAGAAAAACTGATAACAGGCAGATGAAAACAGAACTACTATATGTGCTTGTTCGGATACCTCTCGGGGTTATGGAAAAAATATGTTTTCCTGTAAGGTAAAATCTCAGATAATACCCTATTTGATACTCATGGCGGCATTGATGAATCATTACACTTTATTCTGCCTCATAACACAAATCCAAATGCTCCATCTGTCCCCATTGTGAACATCAATTTGAAAAGCAGAGGTAGTCACAGTCTCTGTGATAATCCCAGGAAAGTACTGCTAACATTCCCTCTATGATCCCGTACTGTATATTCCCACAATTCCCTCCCATAGCTTCTGCTCTTCCTGCCTCATGGTTTCCTGAGTCCTAACGAGCCATTGAGAGATAATTGCTCCTCGAGGGTCAGTACTAACTGACACCACTGCCTCTTTCATGTCATTCAGTCAAGCCCCTGTCAGCATAAATTGTACTGCAGGCTGTGTTCACTGCATGAGTTTCCAACCAGTCGAACTTAATGATTGTTGAGTACACTAATTTCAAATCAAGCTCTTCTCTGGACTGCAGAGTAATACAAACCGCACATTCGACACTTTCCTCACAGCAGTGAATCGCACTTGAAATGTGTATTCAAGAACTAAGATAATTTCAGTGTTTCTTTCATATTGATCGCGCAGCAGTGCAGAAGCAAGCTTTGATATTTACACCACTAACAGAATTACAAGAAACAATCCCAGACCCAAGGACTCAGCCTAACTGGATTCAGTCTGTCCCGAAGCTACACGATCTTAAATTGATTCAGACTGTACAGCTTGGATGTCCTTGGTGCCAAGGGCAAGAGTGTGTGACTTCTGAAATACAGAAAGGACTGCACTGCTTCTATGTGATGTGATCCAAAGGGAAGGCTTGTACTCCAGGCACATGCTGCGTCCTCTTCCGTGCTGCCAGTCGCTTTGACCTCAACAGATGACAAGGGACGGCCATAAGGGGCGATGGGAAAGTGTGGTACATGTCAGGTCTCTGCTGGCGAGAGAACTGAAGACTGGTCTCTTACATGTCCGGAAATAGATCTTTGTATGTTAGCATGGTGGCATGGTCACATGGCTAGAGTTACTTTATATGGGAACACCAGCGATTTTACTTATTTCTCATATTTCATACGGAAGAAGAGCTTTGGTTGTAATGCTTTAAGTCAAAGGCCCTAATGGGTTTTTCAGACTTGCACGCTGTCAGCAGAACACTGTACTTAAAAAGCCCATTAGCTATGCCACAGCCGTGGTTACAGTAAAGTCATTCAGAACCAGGGCAGGATATTTCACATCATTTCAATTCTAGTTCTTTTGAGACAGGGAATATGTAACACTAACCTAACTTGTCTGTTAAAGTAATGGCTTTGGCAAAGTTTGGCACCTGCCACATGTCTTTTTCTCTTTAAAGGCGGCATCAGCCTTGCATATCAAAAGTTACTTTTGTGTTAAAGCCCTAAATAAAGATCATTGTGTGTATGAGAGACACTGACCGCTCCTTTTTACTATAATTATCCGAATACATTTTCTCATCAACTTCATAATGTATTAGATAGTTGCATTATTCCTGATAATGTCAAAGAGTAACCTGGCATTAAATGCTAATATGTCAAATTGGGACATGATTGTCATGTGTAAAGCAATTTTTCCTAATTGCCAGTACAAAAGGAAAGTCAGAAATGTACGGAAGATAGTGCAGGTTTGACTTTGACTGTGGTTGGCCTCTTTTGCTACACAAGGGAAATGTTTAAGAGTGATTTCATGTAGCTCACTCAGTGTTTTTCAGTTCTGCAGCCCTCTTTTATTTGCTTTGTGCATAAGAGACGATAGTTACGTAAAGGTTTCATTATACTGCCTTTAATAAAAGGCAAACAAGACATGCATTTAATTTCTTTGCAATTTACCTTGCTGCAGCAGCCCCTAGGTCCGACTGTTGATGTGTTGAATGGGTTACTTGAGATGTCAGATTCCCATTAACGAGGTTCATGTGTTTTTGAGAAACATTAGTAAAGGGGAAGTTTGACCTTACACTGGTTAATGGTAAATGTTAACTGGACTTGCGCTTATATAATGCCTTTCTAGTCAGTCAAACCACTAAAAGTGCTTTCACACTACAGGAGCAATTTGGGTTCCGGTTTAGTGTAACAGGAAGGAGTTTGGTGGTGATTGGTGGACGACTCGCTCTTCCTCCCGAGGCTCTGCTCCAACGCTTCGGCTGAAAGGTCAGGTAGCAATGAAATCAATCATGCCGGTATATAAAAAAAAGAAGCTTTTCCCATGTGCTGCAGTTGTGCTGGCCCCCTAAAAATACAATACCCAAGTAATCATCCAATCAAATGCTTCCTCTCACCTTCAAACTGTAGTCCCATTTACAACAAAGCACTAATGCTAAGGCATTAACACATGATCCATCAACAGAAACTAAAATGCCCTTAGTTGCAATTTATTGTGGTAATGATTTTCTATCAAGCAGGACCTTACATTATGTCTCTACATCATTTCTGAATTAAACCATTTGGCAAGGCTCAGTTACAGTGTGTCCATTAACTGTAGATTGTCGTTGGCTCTAGTTATTTAACTAAGGAGAACTTTCCTCCAGTCCATAGACAGGATAATTTATCCCTTTTTTTTATAACTTTAATGACACCTAATTTGTGTGAATGTGACAAGCAGCAGCATTATTGCCTTGTTTGCATTCTGACAGCCAGCTTTGACGCATCGCCACATGCTGGCACACAGAAGCTGTCCTCTCTCCAAATTGCCTACTAAGTAGCTCCTGGACATCAGCAGTCACCCTGTCTGTCTGAACTCTTTCTGACTGCTTGTTTCACATTTTTCCAGCCTGATTCCTCTGGTGGCTGGTGACACAAACTGATTCTGTCATCTGACACTGAAATACAGCTTGTTTCTGCCCTGACAACATCATTCAGCTTTATATTCCATTTCTTTCTGACACCTACAACAATAAGAGAAGGAAAGCACAATGCAGATGCTCCTGCGAACAATGTCTTTCAGTATGCTGATGGTTTGTTTGTCAGCTTTTGTCATCATAAAGTCACCATGGTAATGATGGACAATATGTCACTTTTGTGTGGAGGAAAACAATAACAACTCCAATCCATCAATGTTTCGACAAAAACCAAGATAAGAAGTTTGATTCTAGCAGCCATCAACAGCCACAGCTTAAACCATTTAAGACAACATGTCACTTAATGCATCCAAAGCCTTCAGAGAGATGCATTAAACCCCTAATCCAATGAGAAAACATTGAAAGCCCAGACTTAAACTCAATACACTAAATGCAATAATGTATGTAAAACATTTCAAACTGAGATTAGAGACACTAAGTACATCTTCCAGGATGTGAAATGAATCAGTCATGTTTAATTAAAGATGGCATTGGCTGCCAGTTTTCACTGAGCAGGAAGCCAAGGATGTGACAAAAAAAAAACCAACATGCTAGCATTTACGGCAGTGAGAAGCTCATGTAGCTGCAGGAAGGAAACATTCAACTCAACACTTCACACATCGGGGAGACAGAAGAGCTGCAGGCAGCAAAGCAGCCACTCATTCCCCCGTCACCACCAATGGTGTGACTGACAACTTGAGGTGTGTTGCTTGGACCATTCCATCACCACTTACAACCTGAAGTACACCAACAAAGTACTTCATACTGTAATAAGGAGCAACCTTGCACATTTTCTATTTTTTGAGTCATTTGAAAAACGTTACAGTATATTTAAAAACTGCATCTCTTAAGTATATGTGGTTGATATATCTATCTATCTATCTATCTATCTATCATTCATAATCAACCTGAATGCAAAATACCCCTCAAACATAAGGTTTATTCCAACTACAGTAAGTATGATGTTCTTTTGAATGTATTGCATAACAATACACATACTGTACAATTGTTTTTCAAAGTGGTGCAGTATAATAAATGGACTTCATTACAATTGTGCATTAATCACACAGAAAAGTAAGATTTTAAAAAATCGCTACAGACCTACATAGGGATTATATTCAAAACTAAATACCTTAGTATAAATACCGAAATATTGTCAAGTATTCATACATTGTTTGGATTTTTAGCTCTCGAACTTTCTGTGATCTGGCCTGAATAAAACAGGGAATTGTGCTGCATGCTCTTTTGTTCTGGTGAAGGACATTTGGCATTAGGAGTAGCAAGTTCACTCAGAAGGAAGACAAGTAAAGCAATTAAAAGTAAGTCTGAACTATATAACAGTATGTAGCCTGTTAGTAGCGTTTTAAAGTACAGTACATCCACCGTAGCTACATTTGGCAACAGGACAAACAACAGCTCTCCGGTACGCAAACACAACATCTTACTAACAACAACCAGAAGCTCATTTTTTGTATCGTCCATTCCCTTTCTTGATACATTTTACTGCATTTGCTACGTTGCCAAAATGTTTCAACACATTGTACCAAATCCAACCACACACTGTCTCACTCACTTTCGTGCTTTGAAGTTCCCCATGTGTGCCGCGGAACTCCGGGGCTCTTGATAATCGCTCTGCCGGCGGATTTCAGGGCATCCATCCCGAGGTGTGTCTGCTCTCCGGCAGGTGGATTCCCCAGTCTCCGGACCACAGGGAGGTAACTAATACAGGCTGAGCTCGACGGAGAATGCGCAAAATAGGGAAGAGGCGAAAAGAGAGCCGACTGATATAAGTTCCCACCCTGAATCACTCTCGTTTCCTCCCCACCACAGAGACCGTGAAGCAACCGAGGGCTCACGCACCTACTGCACCGTCTCCAAAGTTAAGGGCGTGTCCCTCTAACCTTGATGAGCTGACATTTAAAGTGCCCGGTTTAAAGCAACGACCTTAATTAAATAATCATCACAGTCTTAAAAAGGACTCATACTCACTAATGACTTTATGGATAATGAGCTTGACATTGCACTTTTTTGTCTCGTAGGACTTTCTGTGGTTTATTGACCTTTGGTGCATGCCCATGCCAAGTTTGTTCTTAAATAATGCTTTTTTCCCCATCCCTTTAGTGTCGTTTATATTTAGAAACAACACGTTTGTTGTTTTATTTTCTATGACAGCATTCTAAATAAAGGACACTTTAGTAATGGAAATTGCTGAAGCCTCTATAATACAATTTTAAATCATAATTCCCTGTTTTATTCAGGCCAGATCAAAGGAAGTTCAAGTGCTAACAATTCAAAGCAATATCTGAATACTTGACAATATTTCGGTAACAATTATCAACAAACAGACCCACATTTAATTTTAGGCAATGCATAAACTTTAATTTGTTGGTGTGTTGGCGCCCTCTATTGACCATGGGCAGTTATTACAATATGGTTGTTACTCATCTTCAGTATAGCAGTTACCTCCTGGGCCATCTTTTTTTTAACAAGATAATATATACAAATATAAATTGATTGTTTAATCCTCATAAAAGAAGTTGTTACAGGAACCATTTGACCTAAGACAGTGTTTTTTAAACATAGGATAAGGACATCCACAAGGCGAGACAAATTAGAGTGGCAAGATTATTAGTAGATAATTAATTAGTAGAGTTAAGAAGAAAGGCAAAAATACACAATTTAACAAGATAAATATATCTTCTACTTAGACTTTCCTCAAACTTTTTTGTGAATCATTTTACTCCGGAAAGATATTCAAATAACACAACAGGGAAACGTTGTTAAAACAGGTTAGGGTTCTAGTTGTTTAAGGAATTTTGGATATCACAAACTAAAAAAGTTGGGATCAACTGTTTCAAGAAGATTAACTATATGTATTCATTTGAATGTATTATCTATTTATACAAAAGTATAATTATATTATGACACATTCCCCCTATTATGCCTTACAGGGTACTATTCAATTCCATTTAAATCCTGCTAAAGAAAATGTTATTTCTGACAGACACAAAATATGCATTGTGCTTTTGTCCTTCATGGTGAAATCTTTATTTCATTTCTCTCCACAACCCAGCACAGGTTATCATGTAATGTCCGAGTTCATCTCTCATAAGTACTTCACACTAAGGAAAGCTAAGCAGAACATGTATAATCATGTATTTCTCATAAATCCGCTAGTAGGGGTTATTTGAGTTTAGCCTGAGGTGGCATGCTGCTGTTGTCATTTTGGTGCTCTGTGATCATGTGAGAGGGTCTTTAGTTTATATTTGATGCTATCAGCAGCGCACACTACTGCAACTACACTGACTGCTGTGTGTGTGTGTGTGTGTGTGTGTGTGTGTGTGTGTGTGTGTGTGTGTGTGTGTGTGTGTGTGTGTGTGTGTGTGTGTGTGTGTTAATCTGCATGTGTGTTCATGTGCTATCCTGTATACACAGCAAGTAGTAGAATCATGCAGCTACTATAATGTAAGACTCTTCAGAAAAAGACTGCTGCCACGGTTTTGTCACTAATGCAGGCAAGTATCTGCATTAGAGTGAACATTTTTACAAACTACAGCAATGTCCCCCTCTCCAGTTTGAAAGGAATTAGCCTCTTAAAGGCTAAAAGCTGCACTAAAATGATGCAGAAGTGACATTGCCTCCTGTCTGCTTCCATGGAAGACTGTGGATTTGAGATTATTAGTTATAATTAACCATACTTATAAGCCATTCAGTCATTTCAATTACTTCCATGTCACAGAGCACCCTTCACTCCAATAGAGAAATGTTATAGGCTTCAACAGTTTGCAGATGTTGTTTTCCAACTGGTTCACAAAAGAGTTGTCGAACAGTGCAGCATGCATCATCCGTTTGAGGTTGCCCAATTCAGGTGTGACCACTGCATCTAAAAAGAGCGGAGATATTCTTTAAGGCAGAATCGCCCCTCCTCTCCTGTCTTATAACTTGGCTTGGGATTCATGTGATATGTACTTGCTGACACAACAGATTCTTTATCTCCCATAAAACAAATCATGCTTGTAGGGGTCTCTTTATTTGTAAAGTGAGAGGGAAGAGGGAGGTGAGGTCACTAAAGAAGTGTAAGATCACAGCCAGACAAAGAGAGGGCTGCATGAAATAGATTTATATGAGGGGGGTGTAAGATAGTCCTTTAGAGAGGACAACATAGAAAAGAACAGGCTGAACTAATCAGCTAACATGCTCTGAGTCACTTCTGTTTTAGATCAATTGATGGATGCTATCCTGTCTGAGTTTCAGTCTATCCCCCCTCTAATTTTAATTTCATAGTCTCATGCTATTTGTCTCATTCACACACTCACACACTTTCTCATTTGCTGTCTCTAAACCTGCGTCTTCCTTAGAGGCTGGAGCTAGAAGGCAACTGGTGGGAGGGGCCGGTCTTAGAAGCAGGAGGTGGCCGTGGCGATTTACAGGTCAATCCAATGGCACGTCAGCTAATGGATTTCTTCCCATACCAGCTGATTTTTCTTTAACCAAGAACAATGCCTGCATTGGACGACCTCATACACCGTCTATTTCAAAGACTGGAAAAACTGTCCCTTCGTTTCCTGCTTCCCCTCCTGGTTTCTCTCTTCCCTCCTGCTCCTCTCCCTCTCCTTCTCCTTCTCCCCCCTCTCGTCTTTCTTCCAGTTCTGAGGCACACAGGTAGTCTTGGGACTGGGACTGCGTGTGTCCCAGGGACTCCACCGACAAGCTTCGGCTAGACAGGATGCTACTGAGGCTGGACTGGCGGGCGCCTCTGGGTTGGGTCTCAATTTCCACACGCACTTCAAAATTGGTTCCTTCCCTGTGGTGACGGTAAGAGACATGAAGAAATCAATATGGAACTGCAGGGCAATCAAAATGTTTCTTGCTTGAGGACGTAATGCAAAAGACGCTTTATTTATAAATCAGCAGTAGGATTATATTCTCTAACACTGATATAACATTCGATTTCCAGAAAACACAGCTATGCAAACAGCTCTCTAATACTGTATTATATGCATAGCGTGCAGAAGTCAAATGGTAATATACTGATCTTTAGAATGTATATCTTGGGTTTTTGCATGCTGATTTTGCTTTTTAGCAACAAAGTAGAGCTGAGGCTGATAGGGACGTCATCAGTGTTTCAAAAGTGTTGGACAAATAGGTATTTGAGTAGAAATAATCCTGAGGAACATGGATATCTTTACATGAATGGCAATATATTCAACTGTTGAAATATTTCAATACGGACTAAAGTGGTGGATAGACCATAAAAAAATGTTTAAAAAATGGCATTCCTAAAGCCATGCCTTTAACATGTCTAAATATATTGAAGTGTAGATACAGTCTATGGTAGAAACAGTGAACAGAAGAGTAAGTGGTGACCTTTACCTCAAAGAAGGAGCATGTGCGTCATCGAGCTTGCTGTCAGGCACAATAACCACCTCGCAGTCTGATTGGCTGTCCTGCTGGGTGTATCCGTGGTGTTTTGTGGCTTCATCCAATTCCTCATAACTATCTAGCTCTGGGGGCGTGGTGCTTGTACTGGGGAGGACACCCACTTCCTGTACACTGACTCTGACTTCCTGGACGCTGGTATCGCTGAGCGTTTGGTTGCTCTGACCCGGCCAGTGGTCACTAACTACATGAGAGAATAGAAGATCTATAAGAGAAGTAGAAACTTAATCAGATCAGGTCGTGGGAAGAGCACAAATAACAATGAACGGATGTCAAGAGTCTTTAACCTAGGTTAACGTTACAGTGATACAAAAAAGTAGCTATAACATGCAATGCAGCTTATTTGACTTCATATTTTGAAGCTAGAACCTGGAGATGATTTAAAAATACATGCTACACTTCACATTTACCCATACACAAACATTTATTTTCTTATGAGTTTATTATTTATACTATATTGTGCCTAGCAAATTGTGTCATGTGTCCAGCTTCATTGTTTATCTGAAAAAAAAGTGATGACCATTTTTCTCATTTAACTCTCAAATATGTAAATACGTGTAAGCATATTTTGCAAAATATTTATTATAAGCGTGTACTCACAGCTGGCTAAGTCCTCCAGTTGTATTTTGTGTGTTTCAGGGGGCTCATTCTGGGGTCGACACCAGCCGTTCCTACAGAGCGACATTGGGACGACCCCATAGACATACGTCAGCATTAGCGGAACACCCACACCTGCAGCAAAAAAAAGAAGGTATGAGAAACCAATTCATAATATACTTCTTCTTTTTTCCCAATCATTGGTTTACAGTCTGTTAATTTATCAAGTATCGGTTAAAACATGTTTGTAATTTAATATTGCATTTGAAAAAAGTTGTGACTTTTAAACACCAAAATTAATTCAACCTTGGTCCGATGGATGCTTTGTGTCAAATTACACAAATTCCCTGCAGGCGTTTTGGAGATATTGGTGAATATTAATAGATTAATGTTACATATTTACCCCAAACCAAGTGATGTGACTTGAGTAATTTTAAAGCCTTGACAAAACATGATATAGCAACCTGATCAGTACTCCCCATGGCAAATAAATGCACTTTAATGTTAATGCATTTCAAGTTTCAAGGCATTGCAATACCAACAATAAACACAAGAGGGAGCCCCTCCTGCTTCATTGTCCACTCCAGTCAATACAACATAAAATAACAGATGACGTGTACACTGCGCTTGATCACCTGTCTTCAAGTGAAAATAGGAATAAAGGAGTAAATAATGACTGCAGCAAAGAAAATGTTGATTCCACACGTTAAATGTATCCCTTCTCTCTTTCATATCCTTCACTAAAGCTGTTGCAATGAGTGTAGAAAGTGGATGAGCAGCAGCTTCCCTACGCAGGGTGATTATGCAATCTGTGATTAAGATAGGAATTTGGAAACACAAAGCAGAGTGCCGACCAAACAAAGAGACATCATTAACACAGCGGGAGCACTGGGACGCTATTGACTCAATACAGGGTGAAGCCAGGGCAAGAGGGTAAGCCTGCCAGCCAAACAGCTCACAGAAAGTGAGGATGTGTGTGTGTGTGTGTGTGACTCAAAAAGAGAAACAACCACATAGGGAACTGTGGTTGAAATATCAGAAACAAAACAATAATTGCAGTGAGAGGCGAGAGAAAAAAGGAGTAGATGCAAACCCTGTGTGTGTGTGTGTGTGTGTGTGTGTGTGTGTGTGTGTGTGTGTGTGTGTGTGTGTGTGTGTGTGTGTGTGTGTGTGTGTGTGTGTGTGTGTGTGTGTGTGTGTGTTTATTAAAACAAGTGGTGGGTTTGCTAACAGAGACCTTGCTTGTGGGTGGAACTACAGCTTTATTAGTCAAATAGCAATAAACATTTAGCAGAGGATTAGGCGTTATAAGAAGTCCATTAATTAGGGTTTCAATCAAAGGAGGATCATGCTTTTTAAAATGTAGCTCCATCTCTGTTGCTTAAATTTAACCGAAGGTTACAGGCTGGTATATATTTATTATTTGTATAATGTTGTTCTTTTACAGTTCGTTCTCTCACATTTTAAGTACTTATTCTGTGTAAAATAAAGATGTATTATTGTGGCAATTGTATCATCTTTCTTTAAAACAAAGTGCCCTAAACACTTTTTACTTTTTCACAAACAGGCTCATTTTACACTCTTAATTTTATTTGAGTATTTGTGTCGAACAGAAGGAGTCCATGGTGTTGTTTGTTCCTTACCCACAGTGACAGCTGCTATGACTGGCGACACAAACACTGACATCATCACCCCACTTGCCACAGTCAAGTAGTGCTTACTTCCTGAGATATTGTTTTTCTTACAGCGACCATGGACCTGTATGGTGATAAATAAAACATACATTAGATTATGGAAATTGAATTGGTTCTTGTTGTGCAACAACTTACTGCTGTCACTTATTCACATGCTCTAATACAAGCGAACACAAGATTTACTGGGAGTTTTCTACCTTGCGGCCCATGTAGATTGGTATGCCCACAATGATGACTGGGATGGCGATGCCCGCTATAAGGGAGATGACCACCGGCGCTCCTAGCAACATGCCCACCTGCCACAAAACCTTGCGGGTTTGAGACCATGGCTTCTTCCCCCAGAATGTACATCCAGAAGGACTGAGACACACACACAACAGGGGAGATCAGATATAAGTGATGTAAGTTTGTTCGTCCATGCTGAAATATCATAAAAACTTTTTTACAGACCCTGAGAATTAATACTGAAGTTGACATCTTTTGTTTTTGTGTGAACATTTTTGACAATTAGTCAATGGATTGCTGGGCAATGTGGAACAAATCTTCAAAGTCCCTGGAGGCTACATTCTCATGATCATTCCCAGCAGCATCAACTGATCTTGAAATGCTAACAGGCTAAACTAAAATGAGGCTCAAAGCACTGGAGACGTTAGCTTTCATGCCCTCTAGCCAGAAATATAGTATTTTAACCCAAACCATGATCTTTTCCAACACCTAACCAAGTAGTGGTGTTGCCTTACACTAAGAATATTTTTGTGAGAAAGCGCTAACTTCTCCTGCCCTAAACAGTTTCACAGATCCGCTAGCATAGTCAAATGGTGTAGACTCTTTGTCTTTGTCTAGACATTCATTAAATAAAGAAAAATGTGTGTGTTCATTCACATAGACACACTCATTACTATACCCTCTATTGTTACATCACCAAAGCATCATCATCATCATGCAGCCTCATCCGACAAAAATGAAACGGTTTTGAATGATTACCTGTTAGACGTGAAATACATGAGTCCTGACAACAACACTAATTGCCATTGCAATAGTGCCCAAACAGAATGACCTCATCTGCATTTCTCTTTCTAGCTTGGTCCTCTCTCTCTCTGAGTTACAGTCATTTGCAGCTACCATTCATATACTCATTCATCTTACACACTGCTGGTAGATAAATGAAAAGGCCAGGTGATTTAAGTCTGTTTATGAAGAGTCGATTTTTCACTTGATATGAAGTTAGACAGAATACATTTCCCCTAAAGTGCTTCTATAATGTTGTAACAGCTTTTAGTGTTGTGGTGTAATTCTAACTGCCAAGGAGCAGAACAACTCAGCTAATGCTGTTTGGTCTTAATCAAGCAACAATTACCTTGTCGGCAGCAGTGAGAACATGGAGTACATAAATAGCACCTGAAGGCTATGCTATTTTTCAAAGTGTGCTTTTTCATCACAACACCAAATGTCCCACAGGGGGACTAAAAGTCTGAGTGAGGGGAATTTTGCGGAGAGGTATTAAAATCATGCTTTGTTGCTCTAAACTGACAGATTTGCAGTGAGATGCTAAAAGCGTTGTCCTTCTATAGACAGACAAGTATGAGGTAAGAGTAAAGGAGAAGGGACAGGGGAGAAAGAAGCACAATGTGGCGCCTGCTGACAAAGACTTTCTCATCGACAGATTTGCATGTCTTTTACTGTAGCTTGAGTTACTTATTTTGCCGCATGGAAATACGGAGGCAGATAGAGCTGATGTATTGATGACAAGTCAGCAGTGACTCCTTCCCAGGATCAGAAAAATCAATAGAAGGCCAGACGAAGAGTGTAAAGCAGCGCAGCCTCTAAACAATGACCTAATGTGTACGTGCCTTGCTGAGTGGCCAACTTCATCTCCAACTGGCTAATGCTTTGAAAACATACAGATGGAAAATAGCGATGTGAAAATATGAAAGTTCCTTTTAGAGCGGTAGAAGCTGTTGAGTTTTAGTTTTTTAGAAAGAATGACTCCTACCTCATCCTGATCAAATTCTGCTGTGTTGTTTTGAAAAACTAAAACATATTTAATTTGCAATCCCACACAAACAGTAAATCCACGTATTAAAAGGAACTATCACGATCTCTTGTGTGATACATTACACACATAGACAGTAGCGTGCATGTGCAAGCCCAAGATTTTTATTAGGGAAGTTTATAAAATAAGGTTTTTAGCAAAAATGCATGAGTTTGGGATGTACTGAGCATTGAATTGGAGAGATTAGATTAGGATTGAACTGCACTGGTTGTCTAAAAGTGTGTTGAATAGATGTTTTGATATAGTTTTGTTGTTGTTAAACCCCTCATATTAACTTAAATTCATCAAGAATTTTGTAAGTTTTGGATTATTTGTTCACTCAGGAGGAAACATGAATGTAATTAATATACAAATGATCATGAGGGGTTGAGGGTAAAAAAGGTATCATACATTTTCATTAAGTTTATCTCTTCGATGCCTGTTCTCAATTTATACAAAACTTTTGTTTACTCAGAAGTGGGCATTTGATTGTTCATTGTTTGTGTCATGAGAGGAGTGTGAAATGAGTACCTGAGGTAGTGCACGTCGGTGATCTCCTGCATACACAGCCAGCAGAACTGACAGGCACACACAGTGCAGTTCATACGGTTACAGCTGCCGTCGTTTGTCTTCATGATGTAGGCACCGCAGCGAGGGCACGCTTTGATCTCCTCTGCATCTTCAGCAAAAGAGTGAATGTGTGAGGGAAGTATACTGGAAGAAATTCAGGCAGGCGAGAAAAGGAATGTATTCACCAGAAGTTTTTTTCTTTTTTTCTCACTTGCCTCACATGACTTCCATAGTATCTAGAATAAAGACATTCAAAGCAAGTGAAGTGCAGCTGCTAGTTTCACCTCCTCCAGGTTCTTCATTGAAGACGTACAGCGTGGAGGCATCGTTGCCACCCAAGGTGTGGCGTGCTCGCTGCCGCCGGGCCTGGTCACACGTCTGGTTGGGGTGCCACAGCTGCCGGCAGTGGTAGCAGAACTCGGTGTCGCAACCCTCACGGCCGCAGCACAGCTTGGGACACTCTGCACAGCCGTAAGCTATCACTGCATAGCTGTGGGGAGAGAGAGAAACTGCAGATAGAAATGATAAAGTAGACAGCAATAATATGACCCTAAAGGGGAATTCTTCATTGTAAGGGTTCTTATTAAAGGGAAAGTCAGCATCAGGCACAATAAATCATCTGCTCTCCTTACTCACTATTCCACCCTGTTGCTCTTACATACAGCAGAGACTCACAGTGGCTGCAGTTTCATCTGAACATCGCAGCTTTGGTTGGCTGACTGGAATATCTATGAAAAGCTGAAGCAAGTCTCTCATCAAGTGCTCGATCGAAACAGTACATGTGTGACACACATGAGAGACACAGCTGTCTGTGGGACTGGTTTCCACAGTTCAACACCTCAACCAGAAACAACCTGATCCCCAGATCTCAAGAAGACATCTTGATGAGAAACAAGTAGTTTGGCACTATTGGAGCTAATCTCACCCCTCAGAGGGGGCATTACCATAAAGTTTATTATAAAAAAGAAAATGTGAGGGATTTGTGGAAACCAGACGGCTCTGCTGTGGAGTATTTTAAAAAAAAATAAGACTTCAAGGTTTTTTTATTGGCATCTCCAGCTTGGTGTGGTTTTAAGGTTTGACACAAGGGTAGATTAATCTGACAGGCTGAGGGCCACACACATAACAGCTGCCTTGAACCCACTTCAGAGTCAACAACATTAAAGCTAAAGTGGACTTGCTCATTCATAAAAAAAGTGAATATCCATATCAAACAAAATACTCGCAATAATTGGATTTATGACACATTTGACACCTTTAAAACACCTAAACAGCAGCTGACACACATTCATGTTTGCTGGTGACTTTGTTACACAGCAAACACAACCAATATACTTTAACTAATGTCTTTATTTCTGCCCTGTATTTTGGCAAAATATGCGCTGTATGGTTCTTAGTTTGGCAGGCACATACTGATTTAAACTAGAAATATTTGTACTGCCTTGAAATCCCCTCCCCGCTTTTCTTTTGAAACCACTTTCCGTAGCATCACATATGCAGCAAAAACATGAAAAAAAAGAGACACATAAACAAGCGCATGGACCATATTTTCTCTCCGAGCCGACATAATCTCCAACTAAGCCTCTGTCACTAAGACCTCTAGGAATGTGTGTATTTGTTGGTAGCTCGGGAATACACAAACCATAACTGTGACCAGTTTACGTAATGGGGCACCACTTCAAAGGATCGTCTACGTGGGGAAATTTCAAATACCACTGTCTAAAAAACACTTGTGACCTCCACTTGTAAGGATTGTCTAATATGTGTACTCATAATTCTGGGGATAGTTAAGAAATCCGATGTTGTTTCTCTGAGTTATATTTTATTCACTACAGCACAAGATACATGGGCCTATTGATTTTTGCTCGATTCATTTATCATGACGAGGCTGCGAGCCCGGGAGACACGCAGTCTAACACTGAGTCCTGAACCCTGGTGCTTACGTTCTTTTGACCACGAATTTCCACTGAACACGCACGCACGCACGCACGCACGCACGCACGCACGCACGCACGCACGCACGCACGCACGCACGCACGCACACACACACACACACACACACACACACACACACACACACACACACACACACACACACACACACACACACACACACACACACACACACACACACACACACACACACACACACACACACACACACACACACACACACACACATTATGATTTCCCGTCAGCAGCCCTATCTTGTTACCCCTCCGTGAACATTAAGGTGATGCATAAATGGATCAGTGTCTGCATTTGTTGTAAACAAAACAGACAAATGAGTTAACTTGAACATGCGGTTGCATTGCATTGTGGTCTATGAAAAAGGCCCTTTTATGCTTTTGGGGTTTTCCTTGTCCTTGAGTGTTATATAGGTTTTAGTGCAATGGTCTGCAAAAGCTAAAATGCTAAAGTTGCTAAAGTGAGTTTGTCTCCAACACACCCCTCTCCCTTCCTGATTGTACTTCTTTATTCACTTCTGTAACAAAGTGACGTAATTACTTCACACTTCACCTTCGATGAGCTAGCGCTCCAATACATTGTACGTGATAGGCTAAGGCGCGAAACATTTTCAACACGTCTCTAAGCGGTTGACCAATCACAACAGAGCCAGCCAGCTGACCAATCAGAGCAGACTGGGCTCTCATTTTAGAAAGAAGGTTGGTAATGGGAATACCTCTCTGTTTGATTGGATTGGACTTTGAGTTCTACCTGAAGGATTTATGGGAATGTCTTTCATTAATTCTGCATTGAAATACAATTAATGTTAGGCTTTAAAAATCTTCATGTGACATGATAGAATCCTCATTTCAGACTCATGGAGTAAGACAGGGGTGTCCACACTTCTTTCATTGAGGGCCACATACAGAAAAACATACAAAAGGCTGGACCACTCACTAGAGGATAGGTATATTGCCTCATAAGTTAAGTTATAAGTTAGCAAAATGAATCAAATGTAGGTCAATTATGCATGATACTGGAATATGCTTTAAAATATCAAAAAACAGCCCATTTCAAGCGTGTTATGTAAATCAGTTATTGGGTTATTTTAATTTTAATTTACTGAATTTATTTGAAAAGTGGGCTTATTAACACATGAATACTGTGTAAAATACGTGTACATATATATTTAAGAAGTACAATACAAAACAAGCACAAGCTTCAGGCGTGGGCCATATTTCATTATACTTTTAGAATCTTCTGAGGGCCGATAAAAAATTGACCACGGGCCGCATTTGGCCCCCGGGCCGTTGTTTGGACACCCCTGGAGTAAGACAAGTAAAATAGTCCCAAAAATACCAGCTTCTCACCAATAACTATTTCCAAAGTGTTATTGTAGTAGGCTGATCCTGTAGCATCCAATCCAACATGTTTTGGGGTCCCACATTTACATCGATTACAGAAAGGTTATAGATAAAAAATGGAAAGAGACCGACTAAATCATTCACGACCAGTCTGTCATGTTTTAGATCTGCAAAATATTGTATTTGCATCAACTGTTGAGCAGCCTTGGGATGCATGTAGAGATGGAAGAAGATCTCACTTGCTGTCACTAAATCTTTTTTAAAGCTCAGTCAGTCAATCACTCTGTCAGTGAAAAACTGCTGCAAGGCGTCTGTTTTAAAACATAAAGCTGGTGGGGAATGACAGGGACTTGAAAATAACTGCCACATGGTGACATTGAATCAGGGCTCTGTTTTGTTTTCTCAAGTTAACTGCAGTCTATTGAATGGCTCATTTTAAAGGCATCATTTTCCCTTTTTCAAAAGCCTTTTTCCTCACCCTTGTTACATGATCTTCTTAGTGCACTAGCTACATAAAGAAAGTTTAAACTTTTTATGTTTCCCTTGTAGTTTGTCAGCATGATAAGAGAAAAACAACAAGCCCGATTTCCATGAAACTTAGTTTGAGGGTGGGACATGGGTCAAGGAAGAACCCATCACACTTTGGAGTGGATATGAAGCTCGGGGCGGATAGACACATCATTTTTCACTTATGAAAACAGCCTTGGTGCAGATCTCTGCTCTCACAGTGACCCTGAAGTTCATCATGTGTCATCGTGAACATGTGCAAACTTTTTTCTGGAAAAATGTATGGTATATGTGATTCTCACCTGCAGTCAGGCGCAGGGCACCAGCGTGTATCTGGATCAGCAGCCAGGAAACGCCTCAACTGGTACTCCTCGAACCGGTCCAGCAGCACCTGGTCATCCAGGATGGCGCGAACATCCAGCGGCGCCAGTGTCTCAGGGCACTGGGGGCACGCAATGCCCACCCGGCTCTCTGATATCTCGATGCGCAGGTACTGGCGGAGGCAGTCGGAGCATGTTCGGTGGGAGCAGGAGGTGAGTCGTGGGAAGTGGCAACGCGGCTGACTGAGCAGGCACAGTGGGCATTCCTCCAGGTGTTCGTCCAATAGCTGCTCCTGGCTGGAGGAGGAGAGGGACAGGACGCCAGTGGAGCCGCTGCTGACACCACCCACGCACTCAGCTGTGGCGGCACCGGCCTCGGCTGCCCCCGCTGCTGCTGGAGGATCTCCGCCTTCTCCTCTTTCTCCTCCAGTCTCTTCTGCTGGGAGGTCCTGTGAATAGTAGCACAGCTGCTAACTCACCTTAAAAAAAAACTTCAAAGTGACAAGCAGCATCAAAAGACTTACAGGGATTTAATGCTGTTCAAAAAATATATATATTTCGACAAATAACTGAAAGTAAGTTGAACATCTTCATGTTGATAGTCAGTACGAGTGTGTATGTAGGCAATACTTGGTGAGCTTGGTTTCTGGGCAACATAATTTCTGGAAATTACCAATTAATTAAATAAACAGCCTAATGGACCTGGGCTATAACAGAATGAGAGCAAGCAGAAGCTAATACATCCAATAGTTAATGATCTACAGCCTCTTTTCAGGTTGCTCTTTCTTTTGTGAGACATTTTAATTGTGGCAAAAACAAGACATGACTCTATGAAGCGATATTGAACTAATAAAGAGCACATGTTGTACGCCATTATGCTATTTCAAAAGTAGGAGTACAATTTATATCAATCATAATAACACAGAAAATGCTCAGTGAGAAGGAATGATGTAAAACATTAAAAAATCCTGACACATAACCTTATTATTACCCCTGATGAAAAGGCTTATTAACTGTGTTTAGGTCTCAAATTTTAACATGTAAAATAAAAGATCAGACATACATGAAAAACTGCTATTAAATCAACACTATGACAAATAATAGATATGGGATTTTTTCCTGAGTCTCACCTGCTCTGGTTGCTCGCTGGGGGTCAGGGTGATGGCCACCTCCTCTCTTGGCCAGGCTTCCAGCGGCCGCTCGGGCTTTGGCTCTGATTTGGGCTTCCTGCTGAAGAAGTTCAGGAAGCTCAGCGGCCCCGTCTGCTGCTTGGGCCTCTTCATGGTCACGGACTAGAGCAGGAGCAGCAGCTGAGGACAGGCCAACGACCATGAGCAGGATGCAAAAGTGTGTGTGTGTGTGTGTGTGTGTGTGTGTGTGTGTGTGTGTGCGTGTGTGTGAGAGAGAGTGTGTGTGTGAGTTGGTGTTTGTGTGTGGGTGGGTGAGCACAGTTAGCTCTCACGGCTCAGAGTCTTGGAGCTGGACGGCTGCAGTGCTGTGCGAGGGAGGAAGAGAGGGAGAGATGGAGAGGTAGACGACGGGGAGGAGGTAATCCCTGCCCGAGGGGAACATCACTAATTTGGAACCTTTCCCAGGCCTGGTCATGTGATTTACTTTGTCTCTCTATGGTCTTCCCCCTCCTCTTCCTCCTCCCTCCACTGCAGTTCCCTCGGTTTGGGCTAGTCCTGGACTGTCAGACCGACCTTCATCGCTTTAGGCCTCCTCTTCACTGTGAGCAGTCCATTGCCCTGGAAAAAAAAGCATCATAATCAGGATTTAACTGCAGTAAATCAGAAATAATCGGATGTGCTTTTTACATTTTGTCAGGAAAAAATGTTTCGAACAAAACCTCCCCGTCATGAGAACTGGAGTAATAATTAAATAAATGTTATCTTTCATCGGACTGGTGACAGGATAATTTGCTTTAATTGTTCTTTGTGTTTATTTTTAAAGAAATAATCTTGATTTTGAATTTAAATTCATATCCTTTCAGTCACTATCTATTGTCAAAAATAGTATTATTATGAGACATCTGAAAATCATTTAATCCTGTGATGTTGATCTAAATCAGTGGTTTGGTCCAGATGTACAAACTTTTTCTTAACATTATTACAAATCTTAACTCTATTCTTGAGAGCTTATTAGTGAATTTGCTTCTTTAAATAAACAAAGTCAGAAATATAGCCAAAGCAAGGAAATTCACTCTTTGGTTCAGCTTGTGGATGTGGAACTGGGGTTACAAGTTGGCTAGACATGAAGATCACAAGCCAAAAATGTTGGGAACAGATGATATAAGATGGAAGAATGCTATTATACAGAACAACAGACATAAGGACTTTAACACAAAAATCTCATTCTCCGTTGTGATATTAAATGTGTCCTGTCTTTATCATCATTAACAACCTATTTCTGTTTAATTACTTGAAAACATATTAAATATTGTGCTTAATCCAACCCATTTACTCAAAACCTGAGCAGGCGCAATAACAGAACCTAAACTCAACTTAAAATCTGACCTTTTAATAATGTCCCAAAAAACACAATTACAAGCTGTGCGACTTTAATCCAGAATCTCCATTTAAAACCCCTGAGAGTCATTTATTTGGAGTTCAAATTAATTTTGCGAAAAACACCGGGGGGTGTGTGACTCTGCGACGCGGCCTCAAAGACAAGCAATAAGGTCACAGCCATGAGACACAAAGAGCAGATGGACGAGGGAGTTGTGACTGGTTGTGAAAGGATCAGGGGGGAGATGGTGAGGCAGAAGGATGAGGCAGCAGAGAGGCAGTGATAGACAGCACAGACAACTCATTCTGTCTCCATTAGGCAGTAGGGAGCTTTCATAACCAGGAACAGGGAGCAAAGAGAGCATGAGGTGATTCATGCAACCCCAGACCAATTAAAAAAGCTGTCTCCATATTGACACTTTGTCAAATCGCACCATGGAATACGAAAGAAAGTATAAAATGATGATAGATATTTATACATTTGAAAATCTTAAGCCATTTCACGTTCTATGGTAGAATCTAGTATCTATAAAGGGGTTCTCTTCTTCTTGATTAAATAAACTGCAAAGGCCAGAGACAGGGCATGGTGCTTCATCATTCTTTAAACAGTGATACCCAAAGAATCTGGATTTACGTAACACTGCGGTGCCGAAGCTGCCTTCTTGCATAGAGACTGAGAGTTATCTATATTCTAGTCTTGTGTATATGTTCAAATCGACATGAATAGCATGCAGGGGGATCTCAGAGCAGCACAACAATATATACAGTAGTGTTGCTTTTAAGTGAAAAAGAACAAGACATTCTTTCCATTTGAAAAGTTGCCTCCTTAAACAGATGATTGTTGTTTATATGTGTTGTGTTTTTCCCCTGTAGCTATGCCGGAAATGTTGTAGCTTGCAGAAATACTATTTGACCAGTACAGCCTAAACCACAACTAGTACCAAAATGCATGGAACATTGCAAACAGCTGCTTGTTAGTGCAAAGGTGTTTTTATGCTGGTATTATTTATTAACAAGAATTCTCCAGGCACAATTTAAGGATTCTGTTGTTAAGGACTTTCTAGAGGAGAACTAAATGCATGAGTGAGTCAGGCTGGATAAAATATATACATATTTAGAGTTTAAAACAAAGAATGCCAATTAACACAGACTAAAATAAAAAACATTGATATTAAAGCATCTTCCAGAAAACTAGAGGAATATGAACCTGCTAGATGAAAGGTGCTTGTAAACATATTCAAAGCTTTCCATTTCACACAGATGATACAATGAGAAAGTCACAGATACGCTTTCAACCTGTTTCCTTCCCTGACAAATTCACTTTAGGACCGAACAGTGACGCTACATAATGTGACAATAGCAGTGTCAGGTGTTATATTCGAGTTTAAGTGTTGACTTATCACATAATGGGATATTCTGCTTAACCCGCTACAGGCATTTGGAGTTCAGGGGTTTTAGTTCTGAGGAGCACTTACTGCTTTTTCCAACATTTCAAACTGACAACTTGTAGTACCAGTAAATTCTGACACAAAACATCTCATGAAAATATGTTTGCAGAATTGAAAAAAAAAAACAGTAGCTGTATCCTGTGTTGACTTGGTAAAAAAAAAAAAAAAAGGTTCACTTCCAACAGCTATTTGCTAGGATTTGGTCCACCTCCACCATCTTTTTAAAAAACGTAGCTTTTCTGCATCCGTTTACCAACCAGTGTGTATTGTATAATGACTTACTCAGCCAGAGCACAGGTTTCCTTAGTAATTCAAACACCTCTGTGCTGCTATTTATTTATAGAGATAATTCCCACATATGAAGATTCACTCAATGGAGCTTAATTAGCATGAACATACTGTCTCTGTAGTGTATCTTCATTTTCAAACATACACACACACAACCCGACTTTAGTGTTTACCATCCGTGAAACTGAACATTTCTGGCTGGACTTAAGTGTTTCCTTTTTCTCTTCAACATCTGTATAAACCTTGCATTTATCATGTTCTTTCACTCACAGTATCCTGTTTACCATCCTGGCAGAGCATTCTTTCATTGTTAAAGATCATCGTCATCTTGAATCACTTCAACCATCCATCAGAAACTGCAGGACAACCACTGACATACAGACACACACATGATTATGCAGACATAAGAAAAAAACTTGAACAACAAATCAGGTTCTGCTCCTTATTAGTTTAGTTGGTCACTGCACTGTATTTTATCTTATTACTTATTTTATTTTGGGAAATATTCCCTCTTCTGTGATTTGTATTTTTTTGGTATTTTATCCATACTATGAATACATTTGTTCCTGATAACGCAGCTGTGCATAATTCAAATGCATATTAAAACTGGAGTAAGATGTTAGTGGCGGCATTCACACTTCTAAAAACGTTGCGGTGTAATCTCTGATTTCTAACTCGAGCTGAGCTAATACAGATACGTCCTAATTCATGATTACATTTTTAATGAAATGATTATGTTAAACAAGCTTGTAGGGATTTGAGAGTCCGGCTTTTCAATGTCATCCATCAGAAGGCTCAAGGGAACGTTGGGATGGACACAGATGCTGCTCAGGCAGACAGAGCACATCTTCAGTTTACAGCTTAATGATTTTCTTCCCTCTTGAATAACTGTGTGTGTTGGTGTGTGTACAGTGCACAGTAGAATGCTCCTGAGGCCAAAGACACACAAGATTGGACCTCCTCTCTTACACTACAACCAGACCTCGGCGCTGCTTTGATGTTTCATACTTCACTCACTTTTAAAGAGAATTCTTGGGTAGAGAAAATGAATAAACAAATCTGGCCTTCACAAGAATTCAAAATCCTAAGGAGTTTCGAGGATTACAGAGAATTAAAGGACAAATTCAGAATGTTCTAGAATGTTCTTTTAAGCACAAAAAGCTTAAATCATTAATTCAGTTTTTTTCGATCCATGTGGATTTTTCACCAGAATATTAGATTTAATAATTTTGAAGAAATTTGATTAAACTCTAATGACTCATTAAAGTCATTTGACTCACTCAGTAAATTAAACAGTGAATCATTACCTGCTGTTCCAACTTTGAGTCACCCATTACCTCTGAGAGTTAAATGTCCACACCACTGGAGAGAGTAAAAATCAATCATCTTGAATGTATTCCTATAGGAGTAAAGCTAAAGAAATAACCCACTCTAGTCCTGGAAAAGAAATCCTCGATAGTATAGTATTTCTCTCTACAGCTTTATTTGTACCACAGTCTTATGTTACATTGCATTACAATTAATTTAGTGGACATTGTTAGGTATTATAAAACAAAGTCTATGAATGTATTAACATGAATATATATATATATATATATACATATATATCACATTGTAAAAAGAAAATAACCTACAAATCATTTATGTCTTAACAATAGTGAAAGGTTAGTGAATGTGACATTTTCTGCAGGATGTGGATGTGTTGCTCAAAAGCACTCAAACAAGATGGCTGTTTGACCTTGTGACCTAGTGAAGCACTTTACAACTGACTGACACATATTCGTTGTAGCTAAGCCAGCACACGTCTTAGTCTTAATTGAAAACAGCAAACTCTCATTATTAATTTATTTCCAACAAGCAAAGGAAAACTGATCCATTTGCCAAAAGTGTCCACAGACAACATTACATAATGTCCCAAGGCTTTGGCTTGACAAAAGCAGAACACACTCAAACAAATTTATAAAGAAAATATAAACTGGAAAAAAACTTTTAAAGGGGCATTCCAGCACTTTTATATATAAATAACATGTTATCCCTGACTGGTCACAAGGGTATCCTGGAGCATGTGTTGAAACTGGAGGCACAGAGAAAGGCATGGGCATTTTTCCAGACAGGGAAATGGAATGATGCAATTTGTTGCATGATGACAATTGTATGATCCAGTGTTACACAAACTCAAACTATACTTAAAACAAAAACTCTTCAAATCTCTTCCTTCCTTTACTTTATGGAAATGAAATACTAAATTGTCAGAGTGGCCCTTAAAGAGGATAATAAATGCACTGTTCATGACGGAGCAGCTTGTACTGCTCTTTCTCCCACACGTGCATTAACTCATCTACAGGTGATGATTCTCAAATTAGAAAAATGTAATGGAGGAGCTCGAGTGAAGCCCTCGAAACCAAGACAGATGATTGGCTTTGTTTGAAGAGAAACTAATATAAAATCACGCTTAATCTAACCTATGAATCACACAATGAACTTCATGACATACATTTTCTGCAAAATAATTCTGGACAAAATGTTCTACCATCCTCTGCAAGCGCAAGTTCTTCTTAATTTGACTTCACATCAAACCCTCTATAGGTAAGGGTCGAAAGTAAAGCACTCTATTGATGACAATGACATTGACAGATGGGATTATTACACAACCAGCATCTGCCCCCAAGCATTACCCCTCATTTGAAATGCCAAGCAGGCAAAGAAAGGGACACCTTTTCCTTCTGTTGTTTGTCCTTTGAATGAAACATACTATCACAACAACTGTGTTATCTCCTCAGCTTTGAGTCGTTTTTCGAGGACACTTGTTAAAAAGCTGTTGCTATGCAATCATTGAACAGAGAGGATGTCTGATGTTGAGTTCTGCCTTAGGAGCGGTGGGAAACCTGATGATACACCCTATTAAATAACTCTTCACTGGATAGGAGCCCACATCAGCAATGCGGGTTTCAGAGGCATGAGAGTGACCTAAGCCTGCCCACACACACAAACACACACACACTCCTATACACTCCACGGCATCCCTGACCAAAATGTTCTGTTTCTGCACCATGTGGAGCGCAACACTGAGCATGACTGACCTCTGGCAGCCTGCAAGCTACTTTGTGATGTTGAATAACCACATTATCAGGGGTTATTTATTATAGTACATCAAATTATAGAATGCCATATTGGTAAGGAATGTATTAACAGTGTTGTGTGTGTTTGTATAACTCAGTGAATCGTGCGTTTGAACTCTAAAATGTAAATAAGATAACTCTTATTGAACCATAAAACACAATAAAACATAGGGGTAGGCCATATGTGGGAGATACAAATGTAAACTTAAGGTATTATAGATGCGGATTTATCTATGGAAGCCTTGCATAACATCCATATTTATTTAAAAAAATAATTGTCACATTTTCATACTTCCATTTTAATCATTTACAGAGGTCTGTCCAGGGCATCAGTATGCTATTGCAGGGAGTGGCATGTTTTAATAGGCTACGTATACGCATTCATCTCCACCTCCAGATGCCCCTCATAAACACGAGTAATAGCGAACATAAAGCCGTGTAAACGCGCGTTTGAAAGTCTGCAGATAAAACACACAATATTATCCATTACGTAAACGGTATCTTACCTCTCTGTGCGGCGCCTTCTCTTTGCAGCGTAGAATCAACAACTGGCTCCTCCCCTTGAGGACCAAACAGAAGCACAAAAATCTCCCCCCGTCTCCTCCACGTTACTGCTGCACACAAAACATGTCTGGCCGAAAAACGCTGCAGAGAGGCTGGGAACGATGGTCAGATCCGGCCCGGTGCAGGAGAGCCTTTCACCGGTGCAGCAGCAGACTGATGGCTGAGCTGTGCGGTGGCCTGAGAGGAGGCACACTGCAGTGACATGAACCAATAGGATGACGCAGAATTCCAGGATCTCCTATTCATAAATGCCCAGTGAATCCCATAAAAAAAACCTAGTGGTTCTCACATGTTTTTATTGGCAAATATACACACACATGCCATCTCTTTTTAGATTGGGTCCCAGAAAAAATAATATGCCTTTGTTAGCATTTTTGACTGCATCTTATGGGGAAAATGCTCTCAAGTGAATGACTACTGTGTTCTTCTATTCTTTAACAATACATTCCAATAAAATAAAAAATGTCCCTAAGGTATTACATATCTAGAGGCTCTGTATAATATTGTTTATGTTTAATAACAAAGGACACACAATATAAGTGCGTGGTCTAAAAATAAATACCATGTAGAACTATTTTAGGACAACAACCTAGATATGTTTTAGGTTAGCCTAGTTTCAGTTAGTCAACAGGCCTATAGATTCACCCTCCCAGAGTAGGAAATGCACATTATACAGTAGCTTGCTTTGTATTGTCCCTGTACAATTGTATGATATATAATTATCATTCATAGGCAAAAATATATTAAGACATCTTGAGACAGGTGAAAGTGCCTCTCCTAATCCTCTATTGGGCCCTGATTTAGGTCACACCATTAAATGGCATTAGTGGAAAGTGTGGATTTGTTACAATCTGACAGATCAATCCTTTCTACTGTTTTTATTTAGTAGTTTTCAGTGGGCCTGCTGGTGTAGTTAATTTCCCTTCTTTAAGAAAAAGTGCATTTGTGTACTACTGACTACACAGTACTGTACTGTCCTACACAGGCCCAGAACTGTAATCAATTAAGTCAAAATGATCATACAATGGATATTTCAGCTACAACATGCATAAGAACTACAACTTCAGAGCGGTATAGCAACCGGAAATTACTTTAGGAAACGGAAATACCAAACTCAACAGAAGGGAGGTGAAATCAAGTATCCCACCAGCAACAATAACACATCCGGTATGCGCCCCTGGCCTTCAGAGTAAAAAGCAAATAAATGAAACAAATTTAAAATTGATTTAAAAATATTATAATGCAATAAGTAGTAATACCAATTAAATTAAATGCAAGTAAGAATTACATAATTGTGTACTCTTTTTAACTATGTGGGCAAATAGTACCCATTTAGCTTGTAGAAATCATAAATCCCTTCAATATTCAGTTTAAGGTTGGGTGTGCATGTTTTTATTTGAAAAAATTTACAAATTAAATGACACTACTACAATTCAAGTAATTCTAAACGAGTATTTCCTAATTTTTTGTGCAGTTGGTATGCTTAATTTACCTTAAACGTTGTAACAGTTGAAGATGTCGCTTTTATTCTGAAGGATTCAAGCCGGAAGTGTTATTGTTGTTGCTGCTGCTGGATCACAGGCGAAAACGAAAATCAATTAAGTTATGAAAAATACCATTAATTGCCTTTCTTTGTCACCGCAGCTCATGAAGAAATGGCGGATCTTCAGACGTTGTATATTTGAGGACAAACACTTCGCATCTAATGGCGTGTTTTCGGACCATAAAGACCACCTCAATCGACAGGGATATTTACGTTTTATAGGTAAGTTAGCTTGATGGCTAACCAGTGAAGTTGACATTAGCTGCTCGGCTAATTTAGCTGTAGGTTAACATCTCGGCTTAATTGACTGAAGATGGCACTTGTCATTCTTTACTACGTACTGAAGAGGACGAGTTCTGTAGAGCCACTCGCTGGGCTGCGCACCGTCAGTTTTCGCAAATATTGGTTTAATTTCTTGTTGTGCAGTCACTGCATTAGCTAGCTGAATGCTATATGAACATGGTTCAGTTTACTGCTAGCAGTCTCGCTTGATTGCTTTCTATCCGATTGTAGCACCAGAGCTAACGTGTTAGCCCTTCTGCTAAAGTAGCTTGAAAGCCAGTAATGGCTGGATGTGTTGTTTGTTTACAATGTAAATACACCAAGTCCAGATATGACACCAACATTATGTTGTTGTTTTTTTAACAACATAGCGTAATATATTATTACTAGCTTCTTTAAGACTTCAGAGATTTGTTGAAAATGATATAGGCTACACACTGCATTAAGACCCTTTATAGTCCATTACTGCCTGGATCATTTTCATAGCATTCAGGTCTTAACAGACGTAAATAAGCTGGAAATCTACCTTTTGATACAGTAAAATTACTAAGGTAACGTTTGCTGTTAATAGTTTATTATATGTTGTATTACTAAGCTATTCATAATGATAACTGAATTATGTGATGTTGTCTTTGCAGGTTAATGATTTGCTGAATAATCGGTTAGTTGACAAACAGAAACTAGCCAATAGCATTTTTAATAATGTGTCACTTAGGGCTATTTTTAAGCAAATGTATGATCCAAGATTTAATTATATCACACATTGTCTTGTATTTTATCAATTCTAAACCAAAAAGTGATAAATATAAAATAAAACCCCTACTTTCAAGATACTATTCTTTAACCACATTTTTATAGCACCACCTTTCTCCATAGTTAACCTTATATTTTCTTTCCTTTCCACTATTTAAATCAGCCATTTAAATTCAATTTAAGAAAAAGAAAAATAGAGAATCAAAAAATGTTCTCTTTATTTATTGTCTTTACTCGTATACCTGTTTTTACACTGTTTGATGTCCAAGTGGATGTACTAATTGGTTTTGATGGCTTTTCTCTTGCATCCATAGAAATACTGAGGAATATCTTCCGAACAGATGAGAATGAGCTGATGGTTGTGGAAGTCTGCAAAAAGACGTTGCAAAAAAGAGAGAGGCCTTCTGGAAGATGCCAAGAAAAAAACAACAGAATCCACAGCCAGTCAAGTGTAAGTACCCAGAGATCATTTCCACATTGAAAAGTTCATACATAGCTGGGCTACGGCAAATCATGTCTCGCATCTGCATTTCTACTAATGTATAGTAACTAGGGTCTCATAGTGAGGTCTAAAATTAAATCCCTGTGAATAATAGCCTGGTCGTTTACAATACGTGTCCTCTCACATCTGGACTCCATGTTTTGCCGTTTGAGTAATTTGAATGTTTAACATCAATCATACGGACTACTATTACTGCACCTAGCATTGCAGTTAAAGCCATTGAAACATTCTGCGCCAATTAAAAGGATTGTTGAATGTGCAGTGCAAATCTTTAAGTTTAACACTGTGCAGATGTAAACAAACATGTATATAGCATATCTGTTATTGGCTACTTAACTTTTCTTTAATTTTTTTGTATTTTGTTAGAAATTAGCTCCTGTATACAGATTTAAAGCTGTACCTATACAGCTGGTACCATGTAGCATGCTATCAAAAATTAAGGCAAAACTAGTTTGTCATCTCCCAATATTTGCACAAGATGTTATCAATACGATTACTATAGAAATCTAAATAGAGAATGCCATATTGCCTTTTTTTACACTCCAATGTTTCCATTCACATGTTTTTTCACACCTATAATTACCATCTGTTATCTCATTTGAAATCATGAGTTCTGGGAAAAAGAGAAACTTCCGTAGTGTTTATATTTGTGTCGTAATGTCATATACTAAAAAGACCAGTAGATGGCAGTATGATGCTGTTTCTCAAGGATCTGCCAAGTAATGCTGATGAGCTGGATGCCCTTGAGTTGGCCTGCTGCTAGTTTTCTGAAACAGTGACAGCTGTGTGGTAACGGTCTGGACTCCATCAAGCTTGAGAGAACGAATTAGGATTTCAGGCGTCATTAGCTGTAACTGCAGTAAAAGATCTCCATTTATCAACTGTTCGAAGTTCATTCGTTGTTGATAACATGCTGTTTTTTACTCTGTTACTTCAGGAAAGTAGATTAGTTTTTCTTGCAAGATTATGGCTGACTTTTTAAGTGTATTTGTTAAACAAATAGCATAAAACTGAAAGGATTAAATAAAGACCAACTTCCTGGCTTTTAATCACTCCATATTTTTATGCTTGACTAACCTGAATTTATCTATGTAAATCCTAAAGTAGAATTTAATTGAATCCAGGAGCCTTGTTCAGCCCAGGTTAACATAGCGAGACCTTCATCTGTCTGTCTAAGATATACACATGGTTATTTCTTTGCATATGTAAATAACAAATACTTGAAAGTTTGCCAATACCAGTGAAGTATTCAAGCAAATTGATTAAAACTGACCCTCCAGTGAAATGATAGTAATCGTCTCATGTTTTTGATCTGCTCCTTGCTGTGACTGCAGTGGATTCTGAAGATGGTGTAGCCATTGAAGCTCCAGGAAACCTCAACTTAGACGCAGACTTCCTTTTGGGACAAGACCTCGAGTTTGGTGATCCTGATCATGACAACAAGATTCTAGGTCTGGAAAAGTTCTCAGGTTTGTAAAGTTGCATTTTGTATCATTTCAGAGGGGATAACAGATATCGTTAACAGCACGTCTGTAAAACAGTATTTATTTAGTCGCAAACGAGGAAACAAATGAATAAAATATTAAATACAATTCACTTTAATTAAATATAATAGGTAAAATGAGTCTTCACTTAATACATCTGACTGAAATGATCGTTCACTACTCTAGATTGTCATTGAGATGTTTTCTTTTTCCAAGACTAATTTCACTTGAGTGACAGCAGACCATTTTTTAGTATAGCTCAGAACGTAGTGAGACATTTATATTTCAAAATAAATACTTTACAAATAAACTGCACAAATAGTTTTAAAAAAAATTGGGATTCAAGTTATTATTAAAAGGAGTGCACATTTCACCTCCAAATGATAGCAGACAACATCAAAGTGTACCTCAAAGATCATAGAAGACATTTTAGCTGACATTAAAAATCTGAATTTCTGACCTACCAGCCGTAAGAAATATCCAGTTTGCTTTAGCGGCTGTGTTAGGGAGTGAGCAGTAAACACTGAGCCCTATATAAGTTGTAAAATAATAACATGAATAATAAAAACAGTAACTTTGGATTACCTTCTGAATCATTTCCTGGTGATCCTTGTGTGTAATATTCAATCCAGTGCGGGAATGGCAGACACTCCACCGGTATATAGAGAGATAACAGAATGGAAATACAATGAATGGCTGTTGCGGAAAAATAATATGAGTCGTATAAAAACAGGGTTTTATTAACTTAAAATGGGAAGGATTATAGCTTTAAAAAATATTTATACCGTCTCGCTATCAACCTGGTGTCTCACTGTTTTCCCTGGTTGCTTGTTGTTCCTGCTGGTGTTGCTATGTGTTTGCTAGTAATATATTTCATAGACGGCTTACCCGGTGAATGTGTCTATTGATTATACAATGAAGGCAACGCGAGGATCACACAGCCTGATATCTTTTCATTTAACTCCACTCTATTGAGCTCCACTTTCTTGGTGGGAGGACGATAGTGTCATTATGTTTTGTACAGGCGCTCATTTTCATTCCCTGTCATTACTGTGAAAATGCATGGAATGATTCTGAAATGTAAATCCTTCTAACGATGTTACAACTAAAGCTAGCCGTGGCTTCATTTGTAAAGAAGTGGCAGCACAAAGAGGACTTCTTCGGAGTTTGTTTGTCAGTGATGAAGTGTGGCGCTCTCTGTGCGACTGTGAGAGAAATGGAAACCGGCAGCTCATATTTCCCAGCATGCCTCTTTGTCAGAGAAAATGATCTGAAAAATGGAAAAGTAGAGAAAGGAGCCGAGGCGCCGTCATTATATAGGGGTCGTAAAAATAGGACCATTACCATCAAGGACACCATTATGAGAGGGCATTTATTCATCATCATCATCATCATCATCATCATCATCATCATCATCATCATCTATCGCTGCCTCTACTCCCACAACCCTACTGCCATTATCGTTTCACCCTCATCATCATCATCATCATCATCATCATCATCATCATCATCATCATCTTCTACCCTCATCATCATCATCATTATCATCATCATCAGCTGCCTCACCATTACAGTCATCATCATTATCATTAGGCTGGGTAATCATCCACCAGGGGTTTCCATTGGGCAGGATAAAAGGGCAGTCTCCACTCTCCCCTTCCTCACATCCTGCCTCGGCATCTGGAAGGGAGGAAGGTTTTTGTCCTGGGTTATTCGCTTTCAATAGCACGCACTGGAGCCAAGCAGTGCTGTGTCCTCAAGCTTTTTCTTCCTACCCTCTGGAAAAAGCATTTTATACTGCCTGAAAACGCGGTTGAACTCGCAGGAAGCACTGTGAGTATGAAGTGTTTCTCTGAAAAACACTTTCTCCTTTTTGCTGGGAAAATAGATTTTGTCTTCTCCGAGAGATGGAAACGAAGCGCCGCTATCTGTAACATTTCTGTTTTTCTTATATTGTACAGTTTAAAAGTCATGCAATGAGATTTGTTAGAAGAGGCTGTTTGAGCTGGATGTGTATACTGTATTGGAGGGGGGTTTTTTTATGTCATGGTAGCTCTTTTTTCAGCTTTACTGATTGCTTTATGCTACTCTTCAGTGCTGTTGTCATCAATCCATGCCGCTTGCACCTGAGCCAAACACATCCAAAAATGGAATTGAATTGTTCCAGTTATATTTTACTCAAAATGTCTCATTAGTTTATTCACTGTTTAATATGTGTGCTCAACCTCTGCAATAAATATGTGTAATATTATAGTATATTAAGAGATGTGTGTGATTGTCTCTGATGCTGTTTTTGTCTGTGCTTCTGTTGGCAATGCTTTTCGCTGTCTGGCAAAATGAACGTTATTACTGTTATTATTACTGATGAAATAAAGGATATAGTCAAATATGGAGAAACAAAATGTGCTTTGTGTTTGTCTAAGTCTTTCACAACATTAAAGTAAGAACGTGTTAAGAAACCTCTCTTTCTCTTTGTCTTCCTTCAGAAGTAGCTGCTGAGATCGGTTTCTCTGTGTATCCTCTGGCTGAAGAGGAGAGCCCTGCCTACAGCCAGCTCAGCATGGAAAGTGAAACAGACAACTCCCACAGCACAACCGACAACAGCAGGGACGACGAGGGCCGAGCAGCCCAGTCCGAGCCCAGCTTCCCCCCCTACCTGTCCTGCAGGGGCTGCGGACAGCTCCGTGATGAACCCCTAGGGCCGGGCATAGACCTGGTCGGCCCGTACTGCCTGAGGTGCTGCAAAGCCTCGAGGGAAACCAAAAGCCCAGACTTCTGTTCACCTTTCGGAAGCATCAGCGGGATTCGCCCAGGTTCCCATTTGCAGCTTGACGAAGAAGAGATGGAAGAAGAGATGAGTGACAAAGAGCTGACAGCTGAGGACAAATTGTCCAAACTGCACTCGTGCCACATCTGCGGCTTCTCCTCGCGTTACGCCAACCATGTGAAGCGTCACATGAAGACACACAACGGGGAGAAGCCCTATAACTGCCCCTTGTGCACTTACGCCTCGGCCCAGCTGGTGAACCTGCAGAGACACCTGCGCATCCACACCGGGGAGAAGCCGTACAAATGTGACATGTGCACTTTCGCCTGCAGTTCCCTTGGCAACCTCAAGAGGCATCAGCGCATGCATGTGTGCTCTGCAGGGGCAGGACAGGACCCCCCTCCTCGACCTGTCATTGGCCAAAACAGCCTGAAGAGGCATGTGACCGGGCAAAGACCCAATGAAGAAGTGTCTGGAGCTCCAGCCAAGGGTATGTATCATTTACTTTCTTAATTATTAACCAGACCTGTCTCTTTATTGTGTCTGATGTTGCAAGATTTTAAAACATGATGCACACTTTTAATAACTTCTCGTTAAGCGATTTGCAAATCTTTTTTAGTCTTTAATCACTAACTTTCATCTTTTGGTGAAGTTTCAGAAAGTGCAAGGCCGACTTCAAACCTGAGTTTGGGAGCCCAGAACAACGACTATCTGTCAGCCTTTGATGGTTTAAAGGGGGCGTCGCCACCACCCATACCCGCTTCTAACCCAGCTCCTAGCCACCAGCCTCCCCCTCTGCTGGACACAACCAGCAGCAACAGCACCACCAGGGCGACCAGAGGGGGCGTAGCAGAGGGGCCCGCCCTCCCCTCTTCACTCTTCCCTTATACTTGCCGGTTGTGTGGCATCGTCCTGGAAGACGAGGACGGCTCCACGGCCCAGATCTGTGCCAAGTGTACCCTTGAAATGCTGACGAAAGACTCTTCTTCGTCTCCCAACAGCCCCGGGGAGCGCAGCGACAAGGTGTACACCTGCTCCGCCTGCCCTTTCCTCACACACTACCCAAACCACTTGGCCCGCCACATGAAAACTCACAGCGGCGAGAAGCCATACAAGTGCCCACAGTGCGACTACGCCTCAGCGCACTTCGACAACCTCAAGCGCCACCACAGAGTGCACACGGGCGAGAAACCTTACAAGTGCCATTTGTGCGATTACGCCTGCGGGAACCTGGCCAACCTGAAGCGCCACCAGCGGGTGCACTCGGGTGCGAAGCCCTTCCAGTGCGCCGTGTGCAGTTACAGCTGCAACCAGAGCATGAACCTGAAGCGGCACATGCTACGACACACGGGAGAGAAACCGTATAAGTGTCAGGAGTGCGGCTACACCACGGGCCACTGGGACAATTACAAGAGACATCAGAAAAAACACGGCCTGGCCACAGAAGGCTGGGTCAAAGTCCCAATGACTGGCAACGACGAAGAAGAGGATGCAAGGAAAGGGATGGGAGTTGGGGCTCCAACTCACAGAAAAGAAACCGGAGTTGATATGCAGTACATGTCTAGGGAGGAAGGTCAGACTATACACTCGTGCTACAAACTTGAGATTGTATAAAACTCAGCAAAGTTAAGCTACCAGCAATTTGTTTCTTGGTTTTCACAGAGCCTTTATATGAGCCTTTATATTGTTTTAGTGTGTGTCTTAGTGTTTTGTCGGATGTCTTCAGAGGCTGCTAATGTTTATTTGTAGGAACCCGCACAATTATCAAACACAATTCTTAATGTTCTAATCTTTTTTTGTTGACTAGTCTAGTGTTTGTCTTCTATTCTGCGTTTGTGTCGAGCAAAAGGACTTTGTCTCCTGTGGAAGTCCTTTAAATGTCTTACTCTGTATGTTACACTACACTAGGCTAATTCTAACATTTCCCCTCTCATATATTTACACATATCTGGTTCTTCATTTGAAGACAGAGAACACTACCAAATACATGTGCACATTTTTGCCTGAACTGCTGAACTGCACTGTGTAGTTCTAGGATTTCTTTAAATAAGGGATAGTGTTTTTTAAAGTTGTTAGGATCACGAGATTAGGACAAACCTTTCGTTTCGTTACCAAAAGCGGCATGAAATAACTTGAATGTTGCCGATAGATCACATTATCTTTGGATGGCTTCATGAGGTTGTTTTTTTGACTACACAGTGCAGCTTTTAGTAGATGGGTCCTTGTAAGTGTCAATATTTATGCTTTTTTTTGCATCGGGGCTCTATTAATGGCATGTCTTCAGACTAATTTACTAACTTATGTAGTACTAGCAAAGTGCTATTTAAAAATACTGGACTTGTTTTAACCTTTGTTTAAGTATATCGATTAATTACTTTGTGCTAACCTCACTAAATAATCTCCTGTGTTTTGAACGGCAGTGTCATCTTTGCTGAACCCCTCAAGTCTCTAAAATAGGATTTTGACTAAAATGTTTCAAATATATATTTCTGGTTATAAACACTAAAATTGCATGCACAAGCATCTTGAGAGGGTCTGTTCAGTATTCACTTGGTTGTATGGTAAAAGAAAAAGCACAATCACACACATGGGGACATTAAAAAACAGTTTAAGATTTAAGTGCTCGAGGCGGTAAATCATCGGAGGATAATTCTTATATGATTTAGGAGTAACACAACGTAAACAAGCAAGCATGCCGTTCAAAGGAATCATTTCCCCACAAATTTGTACCCGCTACATATCATGAATTTATTGGAATTTCCTGTTTACTGTGAAATAAGCCCATTCTCATGCTTTTACTTGAAAAATATGACTATTAGTGAGCATGTGTGTGTAATAGTTGTTTTACTTTTTCTAAAGTGGCTGTAATACACTGATAGAAGTGCATACCTTAATGTATGTAGGACTTTTTTTTATGTGTGTCATTTAGTTCCCATGGGAAACAGGGACTGTGATTTAAGTTTACGCTCTTTTCTAAATTCCTATTATATGCAAGTGAGATTTTTTCAGGTTGCCAACTTGCCATGACACAATGGAGCATTGATTAGTACTGACATCCCCCAAGTGTCTGTTTTTGTCTTTATGCAGTGTCTCATAAATGCCTTAAGTGAGGACTTTGAAATAAACGTGGAATTCATTTCATTGAATGTCAAACAACAGATGTCATTTTTTCCTTTAAATCTGTGTGTCATTTTCTCAACAGTACATTTCAATTTTAGACACAAACCGGATGGTAATGTGAGTCCGTCTGTCAGTCAGTCAACCACTTTGGTTTCATATTTGTGGTTCAAAGTAAAATATGTTAGATACATTTCCCTTAGCCCTAGGATAGACAAACATCCCCCTGCGTGGAATTAATAATGAGCATGTTTGTGATCAGGTCAATTTGAATTATCATCGCCTTTTCCTCCAATTAAAACTAAAATCAAAATATATATATGTGTCCTACTCTTCCAGAGGAGATAGACGTACTGCTCTGATTGGAGTCACTGAGTCATATGACATGGAAGCCAATAAAAAAAAAATCCTATAAATAAAAAAAGATACGTTTTCCAATAATATAGTCGTATCGAATGGAAGGTGGACTAAAATCCAATAAAACAAAGTGTGTTCCTGGTCCAGAGTAGTTTTACAATGATTTAATTTGGAGTTTATGGGTCACATGACATGAAAGCCATTTAAAAATGTGACTTTTAACAAAAGAAATGCAGATTTACGCAATATGATTTAGTAGCTATTGGAAAAATCCAAGACGTTTCAATAAAAACGTAAATATAAAATAAAAGACGGACTTAAATCCTTTAAAAATAGGTGTTTCCTTTTCGTGCAGTGTAGTAACACAATGCTGCTATAATTTGGAGTCCCCTGGTCACATGATATGGAAACTATTAAACAGTACAAACCAAATCCTGATTTTTAATAAAATATTGGCATAAAACAAAGTGAAAAACATCTAGCTATTAAAACTAATAAGTTGGCCTCTGACTGCTGACAGAACAAACTTCATGCGTTCCAGTACCAGCTAACAAACAACATAAAAACAAACGTTGCTACTAGACTTAACCAGGCAGTCTGTGACTAGTCTTCAAATCCTGGATTTGCGTGCGTGACAGATTCCTCGTGGAAGTCAAATATGTAGTGATGCATCTTCGTAATGTTTGAACGGAGAAGTTGCCGATGTTTACTAGAATGAATGTTATGAGTAGCTCAACAGGAAGCCCTTTGAAGAGTTGTGGTTCACCTGCAGTACATTATCAAAGTGTTACATTTAGTTGATGTAGTTTCAGGTTTCCTCCAGGTGGAGGCAGTGTAGGACACGCAGATCAGCTGCTTCTTGGGTCTTTTCCATGAGTATGGGGAGATAAAAAAGCAGGATGAAGCTGCTGTGTGGTGAAAAAATATAATGTTTGAGTGTCTTTGTTGTCGTAGTATTTTTTTTTTAGTTAAAAAGACTGGGTCCCGCTGTATTACTCAGGCTGCACTACAGCGTCTATTCACAGGCGCGATCCCACTACTGAGCGGCACGGGGGCTTTGGCCTGCTCCGTTCCCGGCCTGGGCCGTTGCACCCCTCCTTAGACGACCTGGTGGTCCCGAGCTCCCCCAGGAGCACCATATCGATACCGAACTTAGTGCGGACACCCGATCGGCATAGTCCGCTGCAGCTCAGATCTCCTGAGCTCAAACGCTCCGCCAGACTCAGCCTCCCAGTAACTTGGATTACAGGCGCGCGCCACCGCACCCGGCGAGAAATAGACTCGCTCATAGGGCTTTTGACTTCGACAAACGTGACGTCATCAAGCAGCACACTGGAGTGGCATCTGGTGGCGGGAAATGAAACAGCCGCTAAGAAGAAGGCTCAGTCTACTATTATTATATTATATAAATCCTGCACCTTCAAAGGGTTCGGTGAAGTTCAGAAGACGAGTGAACTCAAAGATAAAACGTTTGCCAAATACAAACGTACATAGTAATGAAGCCATCCAGCTACAACCTTTTTTTAAAAATCAAAATAGCCATTACTTGACGTCTTCCGAGCTGGACAACTAACATTGGATATCTCTGCAGACCGAGGCGAAGAGACGAAGGCGAAAATACATACTCGAAAAATGCTAAAATCAATTCACACATTAACGGTCTCCTGTTTGTTATGCCATACAAACAAGTTGTGAAAAAAATATGCTTTGCATGTTTTTGTGTGAAATATGTCATTACTTCACTATGTTACAGTGCAGTGCTACCCTTACACTACATCAACAAGTTAGACAAGAATATTCCGTTTGCATGGTTTTGGGGAATATTTCGTATGCCTCTTTGCTGCTGGTCAGCGCTGCAAAATTGTCTCTCTCTTATGATAATAACCGATAATATCTATTAATATTTAATCAGACTCGTCATTATGTAACTTGCTGATTTGCTGAATGGTTGACCTACTTTACTCTGTGTTCAGTCTCCCTAGACAGCAAACCTATAAATCAGGGGTGTCCAAACTACGGACCGGGGGCCAAATGCAGGCCATTTTGAATCGGCCCTCTGCAAATTCTAAAAGTATAATGCAATATGGCCCACAAATTGAACTTTTGCTCGTCTTATATTGTACTTGTCAAATATATTAATGAGCCCATTTTTCAAATAAATGTAGTCATTTAAAATTTAAATTTTTTAACAAATCTTAGTTGATAAAAAAAAAACAATAACTTATTTCCATAACAAGCTTGAAATTGAACCTTCATATTCACTCTTATTATCAGCAATGTGAAGCTTCTGTTTTAAGGAATGAGCTGCCAACAAAATAATAAATGAAAGCCCTAAAGACAGAGGGGATGTAGGCAGTTTTTCCTTAAACCATTTCCAAGTATTGCACATTATTCACCTACATTTGTTTTGCTAACTTATAACTTAACTTTTAGGCCAATATTCGGCTCTATAAGTGGCCCAGCTCTCCGTATATTTTTCTGTATGTGGCCCTCTGTGAAAAAAGTTTATAAATGAACCAGAATCAGTATTCCGGTTCTTTTAAAGTGTATCGTTTGATTCATTGCATTATCATCTGCTTTCTGCTGCTTCAGGTGACTAATCTTATCCTTTAAGTGAACATCTCCACCACCGATGACCTATCTTTATTATCATATTTCAAAATAAAGATCACCAGTCTGTGGTGAATATCTGCGTGAAAACTACTATGAAGAACAGGAGGTAAATTATGAGATGACACACAATTTAAAGTTTGTTGTGAAGTTTTTTTATATTCTGAGAGCATGAACAAAAACCGTTTCATTTTACAAAACACCTTGAAAATCAAACCAAACAATACATTAAAATGAAAAAACCATTCAACATTGAAAATCCATAGACAGATAGAGATCATCTCCCGTAACTTCACTTCGACCATCGCCAGACTTCTGTCAGACTTTCTGGACTTTATTAGCTGTGAGAGAAGAAGACAGACAGTATTTAGTAAATGTAAACATTATGATGACTATGATGACAATTAAACATTGGCTTTTATTAAAATTTGTAAAAATGTATTTGCAAAGCTTAGTTTTTATTTGTGACAACACTCATTGGCTCACCTGGTCTGTGTCTTTGTCCACTTCAGGGCGTGTCTTGGAGGCACAGATGTGGTTGGGTGGTAGAAGGTACATCCAGAGCGTTTACACTTTGCCGCGAAGCGACAAGGCTGTAGGTAAATCAAGAAAAATCACCCTAAGTTTTGAGCATAATGTCGAAACTAAAATTCATTTTCAACTTCAAAATACAACCACTTCCCACTTAACTAAATCCAACATTCACTGAAATGAACACTAAAGAGCTTTACAACGGCCCTTTATAATGTTTTACCTTGGGATGATAAAACGGACAGTCCATCTTCTTGCACTCTGGGAAGAAGCGGCACACGCTTGCGGTTTGCACTGGCTGCACTGCTGTAATCACAAAGGGTCAAGTTAGAGGTGCAGAGAGGAAGATATTCACACCCCCATTATGTTTTTGATTAAGTCGATGAGTGTCAAACCCTTTACTAAGTTATCTAAACTGTGTTGTAGGCAGAGAGATGTACCTGGCCTGGGCGGGGGGGCAACTGTGCTCCTTCGGGTGACATGAGTGAAGGGACAGTCTGGCTTGGTACACCTGCCGTCGTATTTACAATTAGGATGCACGAAAAGGCATTTGTCCCCAAACTTGCAAGTGGGAAAAGTCCTTCAGAAAAAAACACACAGAAATCACGAATAATGATTTAGTGAAGGCTGAGTTATTAAATACTACTTTCTTCAGTTTATTAACAGCAATACTCACTTGCACAGTGTTGTTGGATGGTGGTACGCGCACTCATCTCCAATTTTACAGACCGGCCAAAACCTGCAGCGCTCTATCCCCTTCTTTTTCTTAATAGGAACAGCATCGTCTTCCTCCATCTCAACATCCATCCCATCATCTGTCAAAAGAGGACATTATGTTAACCCTTTACTTATGCACTTTTAAAATGGCCTTAAAGAAGAAGAAACATGTTATTTTACTGCATTAACAAAGTATCTTGACGGAAGAACACACCTTCTGTCGATGGGACATATCCATGGAGTCTTTGAAGGATGCTGACTTTGGGCTGCCTGTTGACTTGGACAGTTGCCTCGGTGACCTTTGTGGGCGGTCTCACATCATCCAGCTCCATCTCACAGTCTGCAATATTTCCCAGCGGGCTCGGCACCCCATCTAACGTCACTATGAACTTAGGGCTGGCAGAGTCGCCCCCCGTCTTTGCTGGTGTGAGAAGAGGAACGAGAAACGAGTGAATATGTGACAAATATATAGATGGAGAGAGCTGAAGGCATTTTCTTATATATGTATATTTGTGTGTGTGTGTGTGTGTGTGTGTGTGTGTGTGTGTTTGTGTGTGTACCTGGCTTGAACCATGCGTGGTAAAGCAGCCTGCAGCCCTTTGGCCAAAGGACGCTGCTGACTTTTGGCAGTACCTTCTCCCAGCTGTGGTCGACTCACTATGAAGGAGCGGGTATCAAATGGCTTTGTGTCACTGCCTGCTGCGGCGACCTCCACACCTAGAGATACATCAACATTTAAGTGTTTGTGAGTGCAACTTTTTATTGTAACACTTTTTTTTTTAGTTTGCCCAATAAAAACAAAAAAGGTCTCAAAAGGACTTACCATACTCGCCCTGCTCTGCTCCGTCATTGCTCTCTACTAGGTCCAACTGGAGGCGTGAGGCTAAAGATCTGACAGGAGCTGTGAGGAATAAATCAGTAGAGTCATCAGTGGTGTTAAACTCAACATGTTTTATGTCATATTAACGCCTTTCTGTACTTCTGGTTTTTGGATGGCAGGGTATTTAAAGCAGTGCTCTGCAAAAGGCTCATGCGCTGCAGATTTTTTCCTCTCCTACATATCCTACCAGTTGCTCTGGAAGGAGGTAGCGCTGCTGAGTTGTAGGCCTGAACTTTGGGGGCCAGGCTCTGGAGGTGCTCCTGGACCAGCTGGATGGCTGCAGTCATCTCATCGGTGCTGGCGTTGCGAGTCCGAGGCGCCACGGGAACTGTCTGCCTCTGTGGTACTGGGGTGGGAGAGAGGGGTCAATGTAAGAAACCGATCAAAGACTGAGCTGCATAACCTGTAGTCAAATAAAGGAGTGTCCATGGCAACGCATACTTGTTGGGTAGGCGGTAGTTTTGGTGATTGAGTCCTGAGCCTCAGAGATGGCCTTCAGTATCAGATTCCTGTTGGCTTGCTTGGCTGGAGGGAGAGTAGGTCTGAAACAAAAACACCACAGTAATGTTTAGGGTACAGTTATGAGTCCCTGAGTTTGTAAAAACAGAACAGACTCAATCATATACTGCTGTTGCCAAAAAAAAAAAATTCAATCCACCTAAAAAAGTGCTTACTTTGCAGTACATTGCTAAGCTTTTTTGTTGCAACTCCTGTCCGCTCCAAAATGTTACCTTTACTAATAAACTGACAGATTTCCAATATGGCACTTTAGTTTGGGTTATAGTCATCTTAGCAGTTGCCTCTCCTCTCACTCCGGTCTCATGCAGACACACAGCCTTGGAGCTTTGACATTCTTTCTACACAGCTGTATATTGGTATGACCCTGATAATTGATACAACTTGCCCAAAACATTCATAAACAGTCTCTTCTTCAGATAATAACAGGACAAAGTTGACGCGCAGTGTCAGAGAGCAGTAAAGACATCCGTGGATAGCTCCCAGAGGTTGCTTTGACTTGTTATTAAACGTTGATTTACCGTAACTTCCAATAAATCTTCAGTGGCTGACATCAGTACGAAGCAGTCCTGTGTGCTCCTTATGTTCCAGTTTTTGCTCCAAGAATTTCATCATACTGACTACTGATAAAAACATTGTACAACCCCCCTCTTCAAAACATCAGAACTGTCCGTTTAGAAGCTCAGTTAAGAATGTACACTATCAGATCATTTAATAGATGTCAGTGCTGGAGTGTCTTTTGGAGGTCCCTTTCAGAGCCAGTAGAAGGTCTAATTCAGTGTACAATTTTGATATACTTACATGCTACATTGTGGTTACCAGTGAATTACAATCTTGGCTTTTGATCTGATACCATAGAATTCTCCCAAAACAAAATATGAGGTGTTGACACTGACTTGCGTTCTGGTTTGGATGGTAGGGACACTCTACTGGATAGACCTCTGCCTCCATAGACTGTATCCTCCTCTTCCACATCATCGCTGTCCTCGTCTGCCACTCTGTTCACCCGCACCACTGAACTCGCTACAGGCGCCTTACGCTTCCGTGACAACTCATCCTGCAGAAAAAAAAGATGTCAGTACAATGTTAATAAGAATGCTAGCATACAGTAGTCCGGTACTTTGTCAACCAAAAGTATCTGTATTATCTCATCGAATCACAGTACCCTGCTGGATCCGCTTCTGGATGTTCTGCTGCTTCTGCTGTCCTGCTGTCTGTAGTGAGAGGATCCTTCTGAAGGTCTGTATGAGTCCGCAGAGCTTACTGATGAATACTTGCTCTGACCCGGTCTGTAGATTTCTGCTGTGGGTCTACTAGCTGCGCTGCGTGCTCGTCCATGGCTGGTGGCAGATTCTACAGGATCCTCAGCGATGAGGTCATAATCCATGTCTGGTTTGATATCAATAACAGCCTCTAAGGGGAGCGGCTCCATGAGGGGCTTCACAGTGGAGGTTAGACGAGAGGAACTTTTCTCCAAGCTGCTTCTCCTGATAACAAACATAGGCATATATTTACAGTTTTAATATGCAGGGTCGGGCATGTGTGCGGTTTGAAACAATGAAATGTAAACAGTGATTGGAAATAATTCTATCTTACACACCTGCTTTCATGAGCGGAACTGGACACGCGTGCTTCAGTCCTATCAGAGTGGGAGCTGGACACCATCAGCAACTTTAACTCCTCTGCTCTGACTTCCTCAGTCAAAGATGCCCGGTTTCTTACAGCCACAATACCAGTGTCCGACTGAGGCACGGGTGTGCTGAGGGATGCAGGCTCTGTAACAACCATGCAGGAAGACAAGGAAAGAAACCATGAGATAAGAAAATATCAAACATTTTCAATCCCATAGGAAATGATTGTGCTTAAAAAAATAAGAAGAAAGAATAATACATATAATGTATAATAAGTAATGCTAACACCAGCCCCTAACAAGAGACAAAAAAAAGTAAGATACATTTGTTAAAATAAGTTTACTAGAATAAAAAAGTAATAATGTGCATGATAGCAGGTGTGAGACACTAAAGCTAAACTTACATTCAGTAAGTGGTAACTGGTTATCCATTATTCTGGTTAATGGTTATGCAGAAAATATTAAATATATACAACATAATCTGACTTACCGACTGCAACTGTTCTTAACTTCTCGAGGACACCCTGTAGCCTAAAATTAATGAACAGATGCATGTTATGTTAAGGACTGAGAGTATTGTTGGTATTCATTCACAAAAAAACAATGTCACATTTTATCAGACTGGTAATATTGTCGTACCATACTGTGAATTTACTGGTGTTGTTGCCGAGAAAAAGGGATAAGTCGTCAGCCATCTGTTGGGATGTTTTCTTGTTGGCTACCATCACCATAATATAATCGGGGAGCTCTTCATCTGAAAAGAGAAGAAACACATACAGCATGTAAGGTCTCATCCAAGCAGCAATCGTCCCAAATACAAGATCTGCTTCTTATTCCCTTACCAATATATGCACCGAGCTCTTGAAGCTTGCCCTTGATAGCAGCCTGAAACAGAACAAAGGTATAAATGTTATTAAATATCTCAACATATTATGGCTAGACCCTTTTTTGCGCTGATATCAATTCTAATAGTTGTATTAGCATGACGTTAATGACATACAGTATTGCCAAAGCTTTGTACAATTGTTATCTAAACATATACACATTTGAAATGTACTGTTAAATTCATAACCCATTTGAAAAGAAGCAAGAACAACATGTTTTCTTTACAGGGAACACAAGAAATTATTTTGATGCTTGCTATAGAATTTTGGGAAGAATTGTGGACCTTTACGTTTTAACTGTGTGCATTGTGGGAGGAAGTGCTGCTCTGTTTCCACACCAGTTCCTCCACATATAATTTAATCGCTCTTATTTATCTAAAACTATCTCTACGTATCATAGTTTCCTTAAAAAGGGGAGAAAAAACAGATAACAAATCTGTTAAACTCTCTACTGGTCGAAACTCTTTCTCGGCCTTGAAAATAAAAACCATGTTTGCCATACTGCACCAATGAGAAACACAAGCTAGAATGCTAACGTCAGCTAGCAACGTATATGCTACACTAGCGTAAACCACTAGCCTTTAACTCCACTGAAAATCACTCATATTTAGCATGTATTGTTACTCACTCTTATTTTCTTGCTAATTTCTGTCCCAATCTCCATGCTAGTCGTTTTATTCAAGTCAATAAGTTATAAAAGAAGCGCCTGTTTTTTTCTTCCAGTTTACCCGTTAACCAACAGGGACAATTGTGACGTCTAATCACGTGACAACGGTAGCTGGACAGGGACATATGTTCTTCCTCAACGACTTGGTGCATTACCACCACCTACTGAGCTGGAGTGTGAAGACGCATATGCACAATCACAAAAGATTATGATTTTGTTGATGATGACAAGGCTTTCTAGGCCCTTTGCTTGCAAACCCTAAATGTAGTGGGTTGTTTTTCAGCAAATTATCCAGAAATAACTTCCCTTACTTCTTCATATACATCTTCAGTGTAATCAATGTGTTTTTTCAAGAGTTGTCAGGATTGTGACAAATCCAATGAAGAAACGTAAAGTGGTAATTACAGTAAAACAAAGATACGAAGTAAGTGCTATAAAATGTTTTTTGTGTTGGTGAATGTACCGCTTCAAGTGTTAATAATATAGTGTCTATTATAAAGATCCACAAGATGGCGTAGGAGACTTTTAAATAACAACACTGTCGTGTTTCTTCCACTCCACAAGGACATGTCATATCCGACAAATGAAAAGTACTAAACAATGACTAAAACTTATTTAGAAACCTAAATGTTGAATTATTGACGGGTCATTCAATTGCACGTTTGTAAACAGATGTGTTATTGAAATACACATCTAAAGGGTTAAGATTGTAATATTAGTGTACATTCTGATTAACTGCCATGATCATCAACTTTGCACCTCTAGAAAATCTCCCCAGTTTCAATGGATCATCTGTGAAGACATTATGGGTTGCAAATAACAACTTGTGTTGCAAGTTATAGTGGAGACAAAAAAAAAGCGTTAACTAGTAGTCCATGCTTTTGCTAAACAACTTATTTTGGTGTTCATATTTGTATTTTCTTTCATTACAAATATGCGTGTGAATGCTGTTTTTTACAGCACGTGTCTTTTACTTTCTAAAGTTCAAAGCTGTATGTTTCCTTCAGATATTATTTCCTGTTTTGCAGCCCCTTCAATGCCAACCAACAATGACGGGAAGGATCTTGCTCGCCGTCTAGACGAGTGTCTAACACACACAGCCACAGCAGCGGTCTGCTCCGTCGCTCTGGCTGCTTTGTTCACACTGTCTGTGTGAATCAATGCTGATGCACACATCAGTCTAATGCCTAATGTGTAAATACATCAACTTTGTATTTTTATTCACAATCACTTCAGTTATATACAGTATGAATTGACACCGACTTCTCTTAATATTCATGTTGATAAATGCCTATATCATTATAAGGAACATTTTGCAAAGAATATGTTTTATTTTAAATACCACAACACAGAATGCATTTGTCACATATACTGGCAGCTTAACACCACAGACAACTTATTTCAACCAACCTCAAACATCTGGAACAAAATAATAACTATCTTCTCTAAAATACATTTTCAACAGGCGGATGTAGAATCCTCCAATCACTCAAGTACTCCATTTTGTATGATGTTTTTGAGTTCTTTGTGAAGTGCATTTTCCAGCTAATTGAAGAGGATTTTAAACAGTTTATTTTAGGAAATATGCTATATTTCTTGGATCAAGGCAGAGGGACGACCTCTGCACTCACCCTGTAACAATGGTACTGCAACAATATCCATCAGGAGAGCCATAACAGCCCTTGTACTGTACCATCACAAGCAGCCAGTCTGCGCTTCAGCTGGTTCTCAGGCATGGTAGTGAAGTGTTTTTAACAGCCAATGTGAACACTCTTCTGTTCAATGTCCCTGTGTTATTTCAGTGCAGTGACAGTGGGTGCATGCTGTATTGATCATTACATAGGCCACAATTATGAACATACTATCATCACATCCCACAATCTAACTAACTAGGCTAATCATATCCTAGCCCCATACATAATCTTGTTGGATGAGACTGATATTAATCTTCGAAAGAAAATGTATAATGTGAAAACCCTTTAAATGTTTAACTGACAGTTTATTATTATCTAGAATTGTTGTTTTCTTAAAAAATGTAACTTCTGTTTTTTGTTTGAATACAAATATTTGGGTGTTCCAGGTGACATTTGCATGGAAATTTTGCCAAAAAAACAGTAGCATCACATACGATAAACGTGCCGTGTGAAATCAACTTCTGGCAATGTTTGTGTTAATTATAAATGCAGCTACATTCAGCATCTGTACTGTGTGTATGTGTGACCACAAATCTGCTCTGCTGCGGCTGGCATCTGACTGCGGTAATTGTACTTCCCCTTTCTTTTAAATGTTGTCATGAACTAAGAAACTTCAATCGTGAAACAGCTGACAAACTTCTGCGAATGTTTTAACCTCATGGCTATGATGACGGTAGTTGTGCTACAGAGGCCTCTTACCTCTTCCTGACCCTCAACGAAGTGAAGTGCTTCTCTCTCCTCCCTCTGCAACCGCTTCAGCCATTAAGGAAAGTAATACTCTTTCAGTGTCCCATTGCAATTTGGATAGGACAAGATCCTGCCTCGAGGCTGGAGAGAGTGGAAAAGAAAGGATGGAAAGGTAGATTACAAGGGTGAAAAAAAAGTTAACAAAGAAGTGCACAGAGAGATAATTCATGGCACCTGCTCTGACAATGTCCCGAAACCTAATACAGGCTTTCCTGGACAAGATGACACCTGTATGAATAAGCTGGTGCAGCTGGGTGTCGACACACATCACATTTTCATATTGCACACAAACACACACAGACGAGAAGACTTGCATGCATACAGATTCACACAGTGGAACAGCTGCACAGATTTAGTGCACACTTAGTGAGAGAGAAATGGTGTCAGAAAGTTGCAGGGGAATTATGGGTTTGCTGCAAAACACAGAAACATTAGGCAATCAGTTAAAAGAGCTCCTCTGAAACCAAGTGGGCAATCCTTTTTAAATGGTCGTGTTGTGCATTATGTCAATAGAGAAGTTGAGGACAATATTTGAATACACAAACTGAAGGGTTAACTCGATTTTGATTTTTGACATTTAAGCAGCAAAGCTTTTATTTATTAGTCTGGCAAGGAAATGAAGGCCCATTAAGATGTATAGCTGCTCTGCAGATCACAGTTGCCAAACCTGCTGGAGGATCAGTGGAGAGACTCGGTAGGTCACTGCTGCATGAAATCTAGATGAGTCAGTTACACAGCTGGTAACATTTTCACATATCCATCTTTGTCTTGTGTAGGAGTGCAGGTCAAGGGTTGAACAGTATATTTAGAGAATTATACAACCTGGAAAGGGTATATATACTAAACTCCAATCTAAGGACTTTGCAACTGAATTTCACATATTAAAGACTGCATTGCAGAGTTTTTGAGAGGTCTCATCAGCATATAGTTTGTGCTGCACTGCATCAACTGTTATTGTTAATTGGCCATCATTAGAGCAGCATCATTTGAGAGGACTAATGTTTTGTTTCTGTTTATTTGAACTTTCTTTTTATTGATTTCTACATACAACAACCACCCACACAGACTGGGTCTTACAGTATGTATTGGTAGCTTCTTCAAAAGATAGGAATTGGTTGTTGTGAACTGAATGCAGAAAAAAAAATTGGTTCAATGTTCTAGTTCATAGCCTATGAGGCTACCAAACACAGTAGCCTATTATGTGACTGATTCTACCAGTGGTAGCCCCTATGATATGTTTGGAAGCAAATGTATCTGCCTTTTTTTTAGAAGACTGATACAACGCTCATGTCTGTATGGTTAACATGAAACTTCATTCAGCAACTGGTTAGCTTAGCTTAGCTTAGCATAAAAACTGCAAACAGGGAGCCGGCCTTGTGCAAAGCAAATGTAATCTATAAAGCTTGCACCTCGAAATCTCACTAATTGCCATGTGTCTTTGTTTACATTTGAAGATACAAAAACTATAGTGTAAACCTTTACCCGAATATAACCAGGAATGCACTGCTCCCCATAGGCCTACAGTGTATTCAAAGCTAAGCTAACTAGCTCTTTGCTAATGCTGCCTTCAAATGGGGTTGTGTTTTATGTATTCATGCAAAAAGTCCTTTGCTTGAACACTATACATTTGGTCTTAACCTCATGAGTTGTTACTTGTTTTTATTACTAATTTTGTGGTTAATAAACTGCATTTCCAAAAATTCAAACTATTGTTTTATCTTTAAAGCTAACTCATTGTTAACCAAGTTCTAAGTATTCAAGTATCAAATCTGATTCTACTATTATTTTACCCACACACATATTACAATGTTTGTGTTGATGCTGTTGCCCAATTAAAATGTGTGAGGATATAACACCATTTTTAGTGAGATAAGGTGCAACGTATCACCAATTGTGTTTTGCAGAAGAAAATCTACCATTCTTCAGCTAATTTATGGCATATCTTGAAACAATAATACTTAAAAAGGTACGGAAGAATGAATGTGTCTATGTTAGTGGTTACAGAGTTAAACCCACATTGAGTCTCTTAAAGAGAAAACTATCAGGTGCATCTGCTATGTTTACTGGGTGTGAAAATTCTGGTAATTTCAAGTAAACATCTTAATGAGAGCAAACAGGAAACCAAACCACATTTAACACATCATCAGTTTTTCGTGTAAGCTTTTCTTGAATTGGAAACTGAAGATCCATACAAATATGTCAATACACTATTAATCCTTTGATGATGAAGTCCTCTGGGCTATGCTTGCTCAAAATTGTCAAAATGTGGGTCTCTGCATTGTTTGAATGTACTTTACTTTGCATCCTTTTATGATCGACCTCATATGTCTGAGGATAGATATTGAAAAAGTATTAACTGTTACACATTTTGTGTGAAAGACTCAGGCTGATCCCCTCTAATATGTTACAACATTAAAAGTGCATTAACTTTCAACATGCTTTTTTTTCTGGGACATGACCCGGTCTCAACACTACAAGCCTAACTTGCACTCTTACTTGTGCATTGGCTGAAATCTGTTTGTTCTGAATCAATGGCACTGACAGGTTCAGTTTACAGATATAACACTTCTCAGCTGAAGCCTGTTAAAAACGTTCACATCTTGGCACGCCTCACCGAGTCATGTAACAACCTCGGCTGATTGCATTTGCAGCTGGTTGGCTTCAACAAGTGCATTTTCCCATTTGAATAGACAACATATGTGGAGTCTCTTTGTTTGCAGTGAGGTTCAACTTGAGTTGTCAATAACACTTTTATTAGTCTCAAAGCCTGACATTTGGTCACAAGGTTTATCATATTTCTATTTAATCAATTAAAGTTAGTCTTTAATTACACCGAAAAGATGTATTCCAGTAACATCGAGTGTAGCTATCAAGATTGTTTTTCAGTAACATTTCCCAGGTATTCCTTGACCTTCTTGAACAAAGTCTCTCTCTCCCGCTCCCTTTTATAAATCACATCATATTCAGGGTATTTTAACTATTAATCTTCTTATGATGACAGAATGAGGGAGAGCTATTGTGGTGGAGGTGGTTTGATTATGTGTTGGAGCAAGCTGCGCGGTTGTTTGGATTTAATTAGAATATTAGCAGGATGCCGAGCCGCGCTTTTCTTCAGAGGACCAAGGGAGGGAGAAGTATCACAAATGAGATCCCCTGCAGAGCTGGTTTATCATTGATGTTGATAAGCCTAATCTCCTCCCTGAATATTGAGATATATTATTCATAGAAATCTTATAATAATTAACATGTTGCTTTTGAATACATTAGGAGATATTAAACTGCAAGATGGATCATTTTTTAAAAATTCTTGGCTGTCATTTAAGTTCAACCTGACTGCTTTGGCAAGAGTTTCATTATCATTATACCGTTTTTCAGTCAACACATTCTTGTGATTTATGTTTTATTTGCAGCAGAACCTGATCAGACCTGTAACACACTAAATGGTAAATCACTTGACGATGCTTTCACCCACACAAAGGACCTTTCTCTCCAACAGGAAATGTTCATTTAGATGAGTATTGGGTGTGAAGCTTCTCACTGTAAGTGACTCAGTGTGAATAATACACTTCAAACTTTCAAAGTCACTGAGAACAAGTGATTACTACAAGTATTCTTTTTTGTATAAAAACCTATTCAAGCAATACGCATACTGGACAGTATAGTTGCAGACAAAAATACATTTTCAAGCATTTGGAGAACCTATAGTATTTTGTAAATGTATTATCTTTTTAACATACACACGACATCTATTGCACGTCTGTCCGTCCTGGGATCCCTCCTCTGTGGCTTCCAATGTTTTTTTCATTTTCCCCCATTAACTGTGGGGTTTCTTTGGGAGTCTTTCCTTGTCCGATGTGAGGGTGTCATATTCATATTCTGTACAAACTGTAGAGTCCACTGAGACAAATGTAAAATGTGTGATATTGGGCTATATAAATAAACTTTGATTGATTGATCGACAACTGGATACAGTTGATATAGGCCATGACACTAAAGCCTTCTACCAAAGCGTCAGATGTTACCATAAAGTCCATTCTACTTCATCTCTGTAAATATTCTAAGAAGGAAAGGGTGAGAGTGTTCAGTGAAGCTGACTAATTACAACAGTCTGAAGGCTGCAATGGCCTGATAAAAGAAACTAGAATTGGTTTTGACATTTCACTGTCTTGCAGATGGATTTAAGCAGGTCTGGAATTCCACAGATGTCCAGGACTGTCCAAACAACAAGTTTCTCAAAATGGTAATTTCGCGCTTATGGCCTCCAGGCTTGAACTGTGACCTTGTCCTCTCAACTTATCTATCAGCACCATCATTTACACAGCTCCACACCTGCGCCAGCAATAACCTCCTGCAATGCCTCTCAGTTGGTTGTAGAGAAAATGGTAATTAACTCCTTTGTAATGGTTTTAAAAATGAATTCAATAAAAATTGCATTTCAAAACCTTAATTAAGTGCTTTCTTGTTCCATTATGTCCTCACAGTATAATTCCCTATTCCACCAAGGACAGCTGGTTAAACTAAATGAAACTCTGGAGGGTTAAAACAAAAACAAAAAACTTCAGCTATAACTTTTCAGTCTCTCATTTAAGCCCGTCTTTCAGCACTTTCAATGCCCTTGTACCCCCAAAAGCCTGTAGCTATAATTATCTATCTGGTGCGCTGTGAATGGAGAGCAGCTTTAGGTTTCCAGATTAATTACCTTTGCGTGAACTTCACTGCTGGCGTTACTGCATGAATAAAGCTGTCCGACACACTACACCTGACGGCTGGGAGAGGGGAGGCTAGCACTGAGGAGCTGGACTTATCTCAGAGGGGTTGGAAAAGCCCTCGGAGATTATGGGTGCTAAATGATGAGGAGCAGAGTCTGAAGACGTTTTTCCTTTTATTTTCAAATGACACATTTTAGCATGTTAAAAATGGGGATAGTTTTTCCATGAATTGTAGTTTAATTGGATTTCTGATTCAATTGGAGCTCCCTGATAATTGCCATACTTTTAACGGGGTTTTAAATAAAGTATAATTACATGAAATGATCATTATAAACAGCAGATCTGAAGGTTTCCCACTAAAGTGATATTTAGTTCATGCAGCCAAACCTGTCAGAGCTTTAAATAATGAATTGATTTAAACAATTAAAAAAGCTTGGCTGCATGTCACCCTTTAACTGATAGTACACTGAAAGCCTTTGAAATTGCAATGTTTGAGCTCTGTCTAGACTATTTCTGATATTCCCTTAAATTATCTTGTTACAAAGGTCACTGCTCTGTTGTTGGTAATAGACCTTTGTAACAAGATTTGCAGATCTGATATAAAAGGCCATGAAGTATGCTCCTAATGTCCGACTTATTCATTTCTCTTGGTCTCGTGTTCTGGAAGAAATTCCCCCAGGGACAGTTCCAGGAATAATCTTCAGCTTAATCAAGTTTAAGGGACTTCAGCGGGGAATTCCTTTGTTACATTTTCACAAGTAATCCGTAAAAAAATCAGGAGTAAATACCTTAACAAAAATAACAACACCATTAAAATCCCAATACTACATCAAAGTAATACCTAGGATATTTTTTAAATAATCTATATGAATCACTCATGTTGGTGCCATGGGCCTTTATAACTGAAGCCATGAGTTTTCACTGTAGATCTCCTAGTCAGCCATCTTTACATTTGAGAAACTATATACATGTTTTTCAATGTATGCTAATTGTGATTAAAGTAGCCCAGTTATGCTCATTTTCAGGTTCATTTTTGTTTTTGGGCCTCTACTGTGACATGTTTAAATGCTTTATTGTTCCAAAAGCTCCTTATTTTTCTCATACTGCCTCTTTTCACCCTCTGTCTGAAACCAGAGCCCAGTCTGCTCTGATTTGATAGCTGACCAGCTCTGTTGTGATTCGTCAACCGCTCACAAATCATGTACAATATGCTGGAGGCTTTGCCAATAGCAGAGTGATAACAATAACAAACTACAGTAAGGGAAAACGGAAAGGTCCTCTAACCTACAGAGATTTGAGTTGTGTTTACAACTTGTTTCAGAAACAAGTGGCCAGAATAGATTAAGAAAATTATGTAATTTAACTTGTCAGAATTGCTGAGTTTTAATGTTCTTGTACACAGGAGTCTTACTCTCATATGAAGAGTGTGTATGTGGTTTGCAGGCATGTATGCAGCCTTTATCCTCAGTGTCACTGATGTGAGTTGAAAGTTCAGCTCAAATGCAGTGTGAGAACGCCCCGGGCTGTTCTCCGGGGAATTTTACAACCATCAGGGGTCACAGCTCTGCCTAATGCTCGTGACACATTAGTAGGTAATTACAGACAACATACTCTGCAGCTGTATGAAACATGCCTGTGCATGCGGACACAATTACAAGTGCAATTATCATATTGGCTAAGAATAGTGTTTTCTTCTCTGAGTACATTCTGGTCCACTGATACATAAAAGGATGCAATATATGAAAACAAAACATCTACACAAACACTTTACTGTATGTAAAGAGTGTAGCACACAAAGATTATTCTCATGAGTGTTTCCCAAAGCCCAAGATCATGTCATTGATTTTCTTTTTTGTCACAGCTCAACTCAACAAGATATTAAGTTTACTGTCATAGAGTCAGGAAACCAGAACACACTGACATGTAAAAAAACTTGTAGCAGAGAGTTCTGACTTTTGTTCTGTAAAAAAATACTTAAATCTCATATCAAAATAGTTAATGGTTAATTTAATAGTCAACAATTAATTTATTCATCTTTGCGGCTTATTTTCTAGTTAGGTTTAATGAGATATATATTTTGGGTTTATGTTGTTTACCTTATTTTTAATCTATTCCAAAAATGTCATCAACTTCGGAGATAAATGATTTATTTAACAGCATACAATCTGTAACCTGACACTGATCCGTTCCATTTTTTTAATTATAAGTTAAGAACAATATCAGCCATTTGGTCTTTAAAAACAGGATACGGTTTTAATTACATATTCATCTACTTGTCTGACGGACATATTGGGGTCTTGATCAACATACTGTGGATCCACGATGCAGACATGTGAGTCAGAGGAGTCATAGGAAGTCATCATGCCAATCTGGACTCAGTCTAGCAACAACAGTATCAGAGAGCTCATTGTTTGCCTCCTTCCCATGAAGGAAACAACTGTCACTGGTTATTCACTGTATTTTAACCTCATCTATCAACACAAAGCCACAGGGCAATAACAAATGAGGGTAGGATGACTAACAATGGCAAAGAAAGCGGATTCACATCTGCAGCGTTTCCTACCTGAACTTTAGTTGAAGAATAAAAGACAGCACTGTGATGAGGTGATGACACAGTTCATGCTTGGATTGAGAGCACTCCATGTGACCCAGAACAGGATAAGCAGTTATAAACAATAGATGGATGGGAACTATATTTAAATGGATTATTATAAAACTGGGGAAAAAAACACGTACAATTCACTGTTCCACATAACAATGCTTTTGCCACTACACTAAAAATTATGTCATTACACACATTGTCATTCCATTATTTATTCAAGATAGCTATTAATGTTTCCATTGGGAGTTTTAGGAAAAATGGTCAGGTGGACATTATCACTGACCTCTAAATAAAGGGCACATACATACTGGCTTTCATTCACAAGGATTCGTTATCTTAGTTGTCTAGGATTTGAACACCCTAAATTGACTTCATGGCTACAATGACATATGTTAGCTTAAAATGTTCTCCATAATAACATTAAACAGGCAAAGAATCCACTACATTTACACTGGATTTGTGCTCTTGTGTCTATCTTGCGTACAATGATCATTTTCAAAGTAATAATTTGTTTCACCAAAACTAAGCTGATCTGACTCTGGCATGAAAAAGGTAGAGGCGTGTGCTTCATGGTAAATAATGATGTTATCATTTAGGGAGCTGACAGGATTGCATTTCACTGCACTTGTATCGTGTGCGATTTTATGCATCAAATAAAATAAATTGATTTTGTTGAGCTTTTTTCCATCCATCCATCCATCCATCTTCTCCCGCTTTTCCGTCAGGGTCGCGGAGGTAACAGCTCCAGCAGAGAGCCCCAAACTTTCCTTTCCCTGGCCACATCAACCAGCTCTGACTGGGGGATTCCAAGGCGCTCCCAGGCCAGCGAAGAGATATAATCCGTCCACCTGGTCCTAGGTCTACCCCTCGGTCTCTTCCCAGCTGGACGTGCCTGGAACACCTCCCTAGGGAGGTGCCCAGGTGGCATCCTCACTAGGTGCCCGAACCACCTCAACTGGCTCCTTTCAACGCGAAGGAGCAGCGGTTCTGCTCCGAGTCCCTCCCGGATGACTGAACTTCTCACCTTATCCCTAAGGGAGATGCCAGCCACCCTGCGGAGAAATCCCATTTCGGCCGCTTGTATCCGCGATCTTGCTCTTTCGGTCATGACCCATCCTTCATGCCCATAGGTGAGGGTAGGAACGAAGATGGCCCGGTAGACAGAGAGCTTTGCCTTCTGGCTCAGCTCTCTTTTCGTCACAACGGTGCGGTAAAGCGACTGCAGTACCGCTCCCGCTGCTCCGATTCTCCGGCCCATCTCACGCTCCATTGTTCCCTCACTCGAGAACAAGACCCAGAGATACTTGAACTCCTTTACTTGGGGTAAGGCTTCATTCCCTACCTGGAGTGGACAGTCCATCGGTTTCCTGCTGAGAACCATGGCCTCAGATTTGGAGGTGCTGATCCTCATCCCAACCGCTTCACACTCGGCTGCGAACCGATCCAGTGAGTGCTGAAGGTCACAGACCGATGAAGCCATTAGGACCACATCATCTGCAAAAAGCAGTGGTGCAATCCTTAGCCCACCGAACTGCAAACCCCCTCCCCCACGACTACGCCTCAAAATCCTGTCCATGAATATCACAAACAGGATTGGTGACAAAGCGCAGCCCTGGCGGAGGCCAACCCTCACCGGAAATCGGTCCGACGTGCTGCCGAGGACCCGGACACAGCTCTCGCTTTGAGAGTACAGAGATTGGATGGCCCTGAGCAGAGACCCACTCACCCCATACTCCCGCAGCACCTCCCACAGTATCTCCCTGGGAACCTGGTCATACGCCTTCTCCAAATCCACAAAGCACATGTAGACCGGATGAGCGTACTCCCAGGCCCCCTCCAGGATCCTTGCGAGAGTGAAAAGCTGGTCCGTCGTTCCACGACCAGGACGAAAACCACATTGTTCCTCTTCAATCTGAGGTTCGACAATCGGCCGGACCCTCCTTTCCAGCACCTTAGAGTAACTTTCCCGGGGAGGCTGAGTAATGTGATGCCTCTGTAATTGGCACACACCCTCTGATCCCCCTTTTTAAAGAGAGGAACCACCACCCCGGTCTGCCACTCCTTCGGTACTGTTTCCGACTTCCACGCAATGTTGATGAGACGTGTCAACCATGACAGTCCCTCAACACCCAGAGCCTTCAGCATTTCTGGGCGGATCTCATCCCCCCCCGGGGCTTTGCCACTGTGGAGCTGTTTAACTACCTCAGTGACTTCCCCCCGTGAGATTGGAATTGATCCCTCTTCATACTCCAGCTCCGCCTCTAACATAGAGTGCGGAGTTGTCGGATTCAGGAGTTCCTCAAAGTGTTCCTTCCACCGCCCTAACACACTATCAGTTGAGGTCAACAGCATCCCATCCTTACTGTACACAGCTTGGATGGTACCCTGCTTCCCCCTCCTGAGGTGTCGGACGGTTTTCCAGAACTTTGGTGCCGACCGAAAGTCCTTCTCCATGGCTTCTCCGAACTTCTCCCACACCCGCTGCTTTGCCTCGGCCACGGCTGAGGCTGCTGCCCTTCGGGCCTGTCGATACCTTACTGCGTCAGGAGTACCCAGGGATAACATATCCCGGAAGGCCTCCTTCTTCAGTCGGACGGCTTCCCTGACCACTGGTGTCCACCACGAGGTTCGAGGGTTACCGCCCCTTGAGGCACCTAAGACCTTGAGACCACAGCTCCCTGCCGCAGCTTCGGCAATAGAGGCTTTGAACACCGCCCACTCTGGTTCAATGTCCCCAGCCTCCACAGGGATGCCTGAAAAGCTCCGCCGGAGGTGTGAGTTGAAGGCCTCCTGGACATGGGACTCCTCCAGACGTTCCCAGTTCACCCGCACTACACGCTTGGGCTTACCAGGTCTGTCCAGAGGCTTCCCCCGCCACTCGACCCAACTCACCACCAGATGGTGATCAGTCGACAACTCCGCCCGGCCACCAGACGCTCGCTGACGAGTCCTCCTTCTGGGCCTGACTCCAGAAGGGGACCCCGGGCTTCCTCCGGGCCGGGTATCCTCGCTTCCAATTGTGTTATTCATGGAGTCATTTTGAACCAATCTTAGTCTGGCCCCTTACCTGAGACCCATTTGCCATGGGAGACCCTACCAGGAACACAAGGTTCCAGACAACACAGCCCCCAGGTTCATCGGGGCACACAAACCTCTCCACCACGATAAGGTGCTGGTTCTCGGAAAGGTTGAGCTTTTTTATGTGGCAGTTATCAGTAAAAAATAATCACCAGATATTTTCTGACTGTAAGCGGTTGCTAGGAGCACTTACGTTGCACAATATTTTTATATTTATATTAGGTCAATGACTTAGACTCTGTGCTGAATATGTAAATAAGCAACTGTGTAACACGTGCACCATATCAACTTTATGTGAGGATAATTATGTCAGTTTGTCCTTGTATTTATCTTGTATGTTATGTGTTATAAGGTCTCTTTTTTTTTCTTCTTACAATGCACAAGTGCAAAATCAACAACTCAAGACTATTTATTTTGCTTGTGTCAGAGAAGGAGGTCTGATATTTCCCTGACATTTCCAATGTCAATAAGCACTCAATAAGTCAGCAGATCTTTTCCTTTAGTCACTGAAGGTAACATGAGCTGTCATACTGAGGTTCCTTTTTGTCCAGCCACAAAATGTGTCACAGCAGTGAAAAAATCAGCTCTAAGCCTGCATTGTAAATCTGCCCTGACAGGACTGCTGAGATAGCTCTGCGTCCACGGCAACGCTCAGAGAACTGCCTGCCTCGCCGTCCACACGGCAACAAAGCTCACACAGCAGGCCTCGACCAATCAGGACGCTCCAAAGGTGACAGGCCCGGGCCAGGTCTTCCTTTGCTCTCTGTCGCTATGGCTGCTGCGGGTTTGTGTTTTCCTGAGACAAAAACCTGGAGATGGAGGGAGAGACGAGTGACAGAGAGATGGAGAGGGAGTGAGAGAGAAAACATTTCTCTCATTTAAATATATCCAGTAAAACTAGCACAAGTTAAATATTCACCTAAACACAAATATATGTACTGTTAAATCCCTTACAGCAGAATGGATAAATAGTGATCTTATTTGACACGCTTGTTTTGAGTTTGCACTTTTCTTATTTTGCGGTTTGCATATGCATATTCTTTTTTGCATTTGCATGTACCTGTCTGTCTGCATTTGTGTAGACATTACAACCACAGGTAAATGTGGGGTATGATAATCATAATAACTGTCATGATAGTCAGTTGATGTGTTGACACACACATGTCATGTTATTTGCGTTTTTCCATACAGTATATGAGGCTTCAAATGTTCCAGTCCAGACGTTAGGCCTTTAGCGTTTGCAATCTAGTTAGCTAAGACTACATTAACAGTTTGCAAAATCAAACACCTATATGAGCTACTTCACTTTTTTGACATTTTTTTTTTTGCTAATTCACTAATGCACCAGTGCATAGAGGTGTCATTCAAGTTCAAACTGTGCGGTGCTGGTGCACTTACATAATGAATTTCAGCAAGAAGCGCTGAAGTAGATCTTGGACAAGAGCCTAACCATGACTGAATCTCAATAATGCTTACACAGTAAAAGAGGGCAGTTGAAGTCTGAAATGCAGAGGTTATTGAGTGTTTGTGGTGTTCATATAAAGGAATACAGATCAGCCAATGCTCTGCACATCAATATATTGAGCGTACACTTTGCCTGGTCCCTGTTTTGATTTAAACCAAGTAGTTTGCCTCGATGTGCAGAGGTAGATAAGATCTCCGAGCAATGAAATATCTTTGAAAAGAGACAGCCAGTCACAATGGATTTATTGTGTATGTATCCTGAGGTGACCTCTATTTTGAGTGTGTGTGTGTGTGTATTTTTGCTGGAGCCTGTTGGAGTCCATCTGTGTGCTTGGATTCGGTCGCTTCGATCCATGCCAAGAACAATACTCCTTCCTCCTGTGGCCTGGCTATACTGCTGGCATCGCTTCACGACTTCACTTTCACATAGAGTCTTGGAACCGTACCATGACCAATTAAGAAAGGCTGTCTATAAAATATGAAGCCACTTCAGGGGGATGACCTTTGGTTCTGTTAATTAAACTTTTCCTTTTATTGCTTTATTTGGTTCAAACTAAGGATCCCTGAAGAGAACTGGTGTTGAAGAAGCCATCTTGATAGTTAAAACTAGAAATCTGAAGTTTACAGAAATGACTCAAATTCTCACATTATCCCTGCCAAAATTGACTCGTTGACTCATTATTTGATTAAGTTTGGATACCCGACATTACAGAAAGTGAGAAAATACATTTACCCACCACAAAATATTATGAAGTGTGTAAAGTCTGACAGCTGGGACTGTTAAGCTGAAATCAGATGGTCGACGAGTGCAAGCATCAAAGGCGGCAAAGTGATTTACTAAAACTGTATGTCTAAATGACTATACACTTCTTTAAAAAGGCAATATTCATAGTTTAGCCGTCGTGATGGCAGGCCTGCGTAGAAGCAGGACACACTGCATTTTGTTTTGCACATCTATAGACTGTCCACTATTTTCACCACTGGGGATTGTTACTGCAAAGAACAGAATATAGTACATCATTGTGTTTATTAATAATAATACTTACTCATAGTTACTAATAGTTGATCATGAAGGCCTGTAATAATGTATCTGTAGTTCCTCAATAGCACATGCCAGTGCCAAGATGTAAACAGTACACAAAATTGTGGTGAGACACATGCAGCCAAACTTCTCTTGTGAACAGACAGTGTGGGTGATGTGCGAGACGTGGTGTAACAACCATGTAAACATCTGATATAAGTTGGAATATTGGGTATTACCGCATAGCCGACATTTTAATAATTGTATTTATTCATATTTGTATTGATTATAAATGGTCATTAAAAGTGGAACAATGTTTAAATTAATATAGTTTATCATTGAAGCGGATGTTTCAATAAGCTACTGAAAACTGATTCAGATGTTTTGTGATGCCAGCCACGTAATCTCATGTTGTTTTTGGCCTTTGCTATTTTATTAACTAACTAATCCCTATAAACATGATCAGAAAGCTTCTGTGGGCAAAATCACTTTCTAAATATACGTGCCTATCAGTAAATCTTCATTGATTGAATTAGTTCTTCTAAAAATATTCCTTGCAGATTAGAATGTAATTCTGTAATGCTAAACTATGGCACATTTGGCAGGTCAAGAGCTCTGATGGACTTTAAATTTAGCTCATGTCCCTCAGCTGGCAAACATCTCTTCACTCAGCTGAGAGGGACTATCAAAACATAACAGCACAGCGCTCTCTGAGTTTTCCCACGACTGCCTATCCTCGACAGTTGGCCCTGACAGTTAACAAGACAGGTGCACGTCTTTCACTAAGGCGGGTATTCTGTGTCCGTGCTGCTCCTCGAAAATGACCTTGACTCACAAGTGAGCAGGAAGGCCTCCTCTGTTTGCATTTACAGGCGTCGGCATTAAATTGACTTACTGAGTGTGTACATTGTATAATTAAAGGATCATTGTAAGCCAATAGTAAAAGCAGTCTATTTGGACAGAGTCTGAGTGTGGAGGCGTCTCACTGTGTGTTTTGTCTGTATCTTCAGTTTTGCTCAGAGGGATGAACACAACAAGGATTGTGAAGTCTGAATCTGTTTTTATAATGACACTGTAGATTAATAAGTTAAAGAGTCACTTTATGTTCAGAGAGTTGCAGTTGATACACATCAAAATACCCATAAAAGGATCAACCGCCTAGAGTCGTGTTTTCATTCACATTTTCTATAGTCATTTTGAAATAGCACTAGAAAAGCTGTTACATAAAGTTTGAATAAACTTTCTCAATGGTACAGAAAAGTTTGCAAAAGGCTCTTCACACAATGGATACATGGAAACAGCTTTGTCAGACTTTTGAATCACAAGACTGAAAGCTTCTCTGCTCTAAGCTTCTTCACACGTTAATTTCATCTCAGAAAACATGAAACATAACCAATACAAGCTGACTACAAACCGATTTTTGAAGTCACATCTCCAGGTTTTTCTCCTATAGATTGGCTGGATGGCCAAGGTGATTTTATCTCTTTTCTGATTTGCAACCGTTACTTCTACTCTGTTTACTGTCGGATCACAGCCACGGGTAGCTGTTCTTCTGACAAAACCAGAGTGCAGTCTATTTACTCCAAACCAGTGAATATAAATGCACTTTATTAACAATTCCTCTAGCGTGACAAACAAAATTGTGTAACTTTGTTGCACAATGTTAGTTATTGACAGCCATTGTGAAAAGTTGCACTTCGACTTGGTGCTTCTGGCTAATCCTGTCCAATGTGTATTATTTGTTCAATGCAGTGATGCAACTAGGCCATATGGGTTAAAAGAAAAGCAAATAGCTTTTATTGCTGATAATTGGAAACAAATGTCTGCATGTACTGTTAGAAAACATTGTGTTCACAAATTGGAAATAATCCAATTTGGCATCAGCAGGTCTACTAGACCAGAGGGCACTTATTGTAACATCACAAATAGAAGATCAGCCATGAGCCAAATAGAGCAAACACCACGGTCACGATTGTACTACTATACCAAAACAAACTTTACAACAAACCCTCAAACACATCTTCACCTTGGCATCACACACACTGCTGAGCAGAGTGAGGCACCTCCTCTGGGAAGGAATGAAGCTGCAGGACCATCCCAACCCCAACCCTCTGCCCAACCTGTGACCCCACTGAAAGTTTTGACCTCGCTTTTCAAATTGTTGACTTTATGACCTCTGCAGGAGTTTGCCTTGACCCCTGCACAAGTGCACAGTGCCCCTGTCCTGGCGCTGATCGCATGCCGTGAATACCTGGAGCGTGGGTTTACTTATGGAGTAAGGCGTGCCAGCAGCGAGCGCACACATGAGCAGAGCAGCAGCTGCTGTGTAAAGCTGCTTGTTATGAGCCTGTGATACTTTCACATACCGCACTCAGTGAGTGTGGATATGAGAAGTGGCACGCTCAGGGGAGTGACAAAGATATGGGTGTAACCGATGTGTGAATGTATGTTGTGTGTGTGCAAGTTTGTGTGTTTATGATACACTAACCACAGCAATGTGCCATTCATATAGATGCATGGGATTCTTGGTTTTAGATATGCACTGCGTGTGCACAAGGGGCATATGAGTTCTTATATTCTCTTCACTTATAGCTTCTGAAACACTGCTGACACCACTCATTGCTTGTGAACTGTTTACAGGCAGAGTAACCAAAGCAGATAATATCGTACACATGCTCCTGTAAAAGTGGGATTGGGTTTTAAGTGTGTGTCTGTACATGTTTGTACAATACACCCTCCTCCACAAACTCCGGCAACCTAAGATAAGGTTGGGGGTGGGGTCTGAATAACATCAGTGGAAAACGCTGAGATACGCTGTCCTAACGAGAAGCGCAGGAAGAGAGCAACAGTGAGCGAGAGCAGCAGTACGTGGCTCTTTCGACCACTTCAACTCCAAGTCTGAAAGGAAGCCTGTGAGCAAACAATAAGGGATGCTTCCTTGCCACACAGCTAATATAACGCGGGCTGTGATAAGAGCGATAACAACCTCCCTGCCATGCTGCGCTATTCTGGGAGGAGTGGGCTCAGAAAAACAGGATATCCCATTTGTTTTGTTTTGGTTGGGGTTAGTTGTTTAGTGTGCTTGCAAGATTTCATAGTGATAGTGTTGGGCTGTGGCACACAGTCACATTTCTTTGACTCAAGCTTGTCTACAGATGGGGATGTGGGTCAGGAGGTTATAGGGGTCACGCACAGGGTTACAGCTGGTGCTCTCGATGTCTACACAGTAATACAGAGAAAGTCCTACCCTGATGGCCTCATAATCATTATGGAACCTCAGTGTTAAAGGTTAATAAGTAAATCTTGATCTGGTTACACTTTCTTATGATGCCCATGTCTAATATTCATCATAAACACATTTATAAACCATTCAAGTTGGTATTTAGCACTGTATAGCTATTGTTTAAAGAACTTTTAGATAATCAAAATGCTTCACAACAATAATCAGAAAAATATATTCAGCATTTTATAATGACAACCGCTGGTCACTTACTGATTTTTGTTGTTGTTGTTGCTGCCTGGATTATTTATTTGTATTGCTGTTTGTATCATCATAGGGTCGTTTTTGTAGTTGTTAGCTAGTTGCTTGACGTAGAGGTACTGATGAGGCATTATTACCTTTATCTAAATACCTGTGTATCCTCCAAATGTAAAAAGTCTTAAGTTAAAAGGCTAAATTAGCATGGCACAACAATGATCCCTGACGTTATCATAATCAACAGCTATTTGTTTTCAGCACTATTTAGGTTTCTCTAATGTGTTATAATGAGTTTGTATCTTCATTGCATATTTATTTTTGGCACCTCCTTCTTTCCCTTCTCTCCCTCTGTGCTAGAGTTATCTGTCAAGGAGGGGGGAGGGATGCTTCACCACCCGCCCTGCACTAATCCATCCCTCTCCCTTTAGCATACACACTGGCAGCATTGAAAGGATTTGTTTTTCTACGTTCCCTCCATCTCAGGTTACAGCAACTCGATGTTCTCCTGTCAGTTTTGTTAAAAAAGCAAATTCCCAGCTGAGTCCCTGGCCTGGACAGGGAGACACAGCTGGTGCCCCGAAAACCCCAAAGAGTTTCCCCTGTTCTCCTCAGCTGACACTGAAATTATAACCTGCCATAGACTTTATATTTGAGATTCATAATCAAAGTCTAAGTGCTTTTTAAATGTGATTCATGAACACAGTTTGGTGAGAGTCTTATGAAGTTAGCTGTTTATACATTTATTGAGTACTATAGCTTTACAGCATTTGACAGCTGTTCCCACCTGATCACCATATTGTATCCCTAAGGAGATCATATTTTCTAAACCAAACACAGCCATACACATTAAATGTCTGTGGTGTTATATGCTTACAGTGCAAATCCTTCAACAAAGCAGAGCATAAGGACAATAACGTAATAAAACTTGACAGCTCAGCCTGGTCGCTGGTACTTAAAGTTGATATACACCCAAGAAGATGCTCAGGTGATGAACTGTTAGCGTCTCTGCCTGCAACCCGTAGAGCAGTTTAAGGAAGTATCTTCTTTATGCATACTAAAACATTGTGGTTGTCTGCCGGAGGGTTTTATATATTGACATTATCCAGTTTTGAGAGACATTTTTACGATATATTTAAAAAATATTGGTCATTTACCAATTTGTATCCCCCTGTATTTCTTCTGGAGAGGAGCAGGCATCAGAGCAAATTCGGCCCTCGGTAAAGTTTCCTAAACAAAGTACTTTACAGGAATTGTAAATAGTAATAGCTGTTTCTAAAGACAGTAAGGGTAGTGCAATCAGCTTCTATGACCCTACGCTACTTCAACACACCACCAAGCTCAGGCTTTTTTTTTTATTGCTTTGATGGAGAAACAAAAGCTTTATCATATT